>NW_026558712.1:0-129074 GCF_026930045.1 Uloborus diversus
ATCCGATAGTATATTGGCGAGAGCGTTGGGCTTCCATGAGTGTCGCCCTGGGTTCGAATCCCAGCCGGAAAGGAAATCTTAAATGCAAATATTTTTTTCTAATTTTATAATTCTTTTTTTTTTTATTTTTCCCTTTTGCGAAGTCAGTCAGTCAGTCTGACAGTCAATCAGTCAAGCACTCAGTCATTCTGTCTCAGTCAGTCAGTCCAGTCAGTCAGTCACTCAGTCAGTCAGTTAGTCCTTCAGCCAGTCAGTCAAGCAGTCAGTCATTTAGTCTCAGTCAGTCAGTCATTCAGTCAGTCAGTCAGTCAGGCAGTCAGTCAGTCAGTCAGTCGGTCAGTCCTGTGCAGTCAGTTAGTCACTAAAGCAGTCAGTCAGTCTCAGTCAGTCAGTCAGTCAGTCAGTCCAGTCCAGTCTCAGTCAGTCAGACAGTCAGTCTCGGTCAGTCAGTCTGTCAGTCATTCAGTCAGTCAGTCAGTCAGGCAGTCAGTCAGTCGGTCAGCCTTATTCAGTCAGTCTGTCAGTCAGTCAGTCAGTCAGCCTTATTCAGTCAGTCTGTCAGTCATCCTTATTCAGTCAGTCTGTCAGTCAGTCAGTCGGTCAGTCCTGTCCAGTCAGTTAGTCAGTCAAGCAGTCAGTCAGGTAGTCAAGCAGTCAGTCAGGTAGTCAAGCAGTCAGTCAGTCAGTGTCAGTCAGTCATTTAGTCATTCAGTCAGTCAGTGAAATAGCCAGTCAGAGAGTCAAGCAGTCAGTCAGTCAGTCTCAGTCAGTCAGTTAGTCAGTCAGTCAGTCAGTCAGTCAGTCAGTCAGTCCAGTCTCAGTCAGTCAGGCAGTTAGTCAGTCAGTCTCGGTCAGTCAGTGAGTCAGTCAGTCAGTATCAGTCAGTCAGTGAGTCAGTCTGTCAGTCAGGCAGTATCAGTCAGGCAGTAAGCCTCCGCTCGACAGAACTCCGATAGCCTAATGGCTAGACCGCTGGTCTTCCAAGCGAGTGGCCTGGGTTCGAGTCCCAGCCGGAGCGAATATCTTCAATGTATATATTTCTTTTCTAATTTGAAAATTCTTTTTTTTTTCAATTTCTTTCCATTGCAATTATTGATTATTTATGCAGGGAAGAAAATTCTGAGTCAGTTTAATTTTTCGACACGAAGATTTCAAAGTGTTTAAATAAACAATTACCAAGGTGCATTTTTTGTTTTTATTATATTTAAAACTCCCACCGACAGAGCTCCCATAGACTAATGGCTAGAGTGTTAGGCTTCGAAGCGAGTGGCCCTGGGTTCGAGTCCCAGCCTGAACGAAAATCTTCAATGTATACTTTTAGTTTCTAATTTGAAATTTCTTCTTCTTTTTTTTTAATTTTTCTCTTTTGCGAATATTGATTATTTATGTAGGGAGAAAAATTCTGAGTCAGTTTAATCATTCGACCTGTAAATTTCAAAGTGTTTGAATCAATAATTACCAAGGTGCATTTTTTGTTTTTATTATATTTAAGACTTCCATCGACAGAGCTCCGATAGCCTAGTGGCTAGACCGTTGGGTTCCAAGCGCGTGGTACTGGGTTCGAGTCCCGGCCGGAACGAAAATCTTCCATGTATATATTTCTCTTCTAATTTGAAGATTCTTTTTTTTTCAATTTCTTTCTTTTGCAAATATGGATTATTTATGTACGGAAGAAAATTCTGAGTCAGTTTAATCATTCGACCTTTAGATTTCAAAGATTTTAGATCAATAATTACTAAGGTGCATTTTTTGTTTTTATTATAATTAAGACACCGATCAACAGAGATCCGATAGTATATTGGCGAGAGCGTTGGGCTTCCATGAGTGTCGCCCTGGGTTCAAATCCCAGCCGGAAAGGAAATCTTAAATGCAAATATTTTTTTCTAATTTTATAATTCTTTTTTTTTTATTTTTCCCTTTTGGGAAGTCAGTCAGTCAGTCTGACAGTCAATCAGTCAAGCACTCAGTCATTCTGTCTCAGTCAGTCAGTCCAGTCAGTCAGTCACTCAGTCAGTCAGTTAGTCCTTCAGCCAGTCAGTCAAGCAGTCAGTCATTTAGTCTCAGTCAGTCAGTCATTCAGTCAGTCAGTCAGTCAGGCAGTCAGTCAGTCAGTCAGTCGGTCAGTCCTGTGCAGTCAGTTAGTCACTAAAGCAGTCAGTCAGTCTCAGTCAGTCAGTCAGTCCAGTCCAGTCTCAGTCAGTCAGTCTCGGTCAGTCAGTCAATCAGTCATTCAGTCAGTCAGTCAGTCAGGCAGTCAGTCAGTCGGTCAGCCTTATTCAGTCAGTCTGTCAGTCAGTCAGTCAGTCAGCCTTATTCAGTCAGTCTGTCAGTCATCCTTATTCAGTCAGTCTGTCAGTCAGTCAGTCGGTCAGTCCTGTCCAGTCAGTCAGGTAGTCAAGCAGTCAGTCAGGTAGTCAAGCAGTCAGTCAGTCAGTGTCAGTCAGTCATTTAGTCA
The DNA here is from genome assembly GCF_026930045.1 of Uloborus diversus. NCBI lineage: Eukaryota > Metazoa > Arthropoda > Arachnida > Araneae > Uloboridae > Uloborus > Uloborus diversus. The sequence continues at coordinate 2,456 of NW_026558712.1, forward strand.
TTCAGTCAGTCAGTGAAATAGCCAGTCAGAGAGTCAAGCAGTCAGTCAGTCAGTCTCAGTCAGTCAGTTAGTCAGTCAGTCAGTCAGTCAGTCAGTCAGTCCAGTCTCAGTCAGTCAGGCAGTATCAGTCAGGCAGTAAGACTCCGCTCGACAGAACTCCGATAGCCTAATGGCTAGACCGCTGGTCTTCCAAGCGAGTGGCCTGGGTTCGAGTCCCAGCCGGAGCGAATATCTTCAATGTATATATTTCTTTTCTAATTTGAAAATTCTTTTTTTTTCAATTTCTTTCCTTTGCAATTATTGATTATTTATGTACGGAAGAAAATTCTGAGTCAGTTTAATCATTCGACCTTTAGATTTCAACGATTTTAGATCAATAATTACTAAGGTGCATTTTTTGTTTTTATTATAATTAAGACACCGATCAACAGAGATCCGATAGTATATTGGCGAGAGCGTTGGGCTTCCATGAGTGTCGCCCTGGGTTCGAATCCCAGCCGGAAAGGAAATCTTAAATGCAAATATTTTTTTCTAATTTTATAATTCTTTTTTTTTTATTTTTCCCTTTTGCGAAGTCAGTCAGTCAGTCTGACAGTCAATCAGTCAAGCACTCAGTCATTCTGTCTCAGTCAGTCAGTCCAGTCAGTCAGTCACTCAGTCAGTCAGTTAGTCCTTCAGCCAGTCAGTCAAGCAGTCAGTCATTTAGTCTCAGTCAGTCAGTCATTCAGTCAGTCAGTCAGTCAGGCAGTCAGTCAGTCAGTCAGTCGGTCAGTCCTGTGCAGTCAGTTAGTCACTAAAGCAGTCAGTCAGTCTCAGTCAGTCAGTCAGTCAGTCAGTCCAGTCCAGTCTCAGTCAGTCAGACAGTCAGTCTCGGTCAGTCAGTCTGTCAGTCATTCAGTCAGTCAGTCAGTCAGGCAGTCAGTCAGTCGGTCAGCCTTATTCAGTCAGTCTGTCAGTCAGTCAGTCAGTCAGCCTTATTCAGTCAGTCTGTCAGTCATCCTTATTCAGTCAGTCTGTCAGTCAGTCAGTCGGTCAGTCCTGTCCAGTCAGTTAGTCAGTCAAGCAGTCAGTCAGGTAGTCAAGCAGTCAGTCAGGTAGTCAAGCAGTCAGTCAGTCAGTGTCAGTCAGTCATTTAGTCATTCAGTCAGTCAGTGAAATAGCCAGTCAGAGAGTCAAGCAGTCAGTCAGTCAGTCTCAGTCAGTCAGTTAGTCAGTCAGTCAGTCAGTCAGTCAGTCAGTCAGTCCAGTCTCAGTCAGTCAGGCAGTTAGTCAGTCAGTCTCGGTCAGTCAGTGAGTCAGTCAGTCAGTATCAGTCAGTCAGTGAGTCAGTCTGTCAGTCAGGCAGTATCAGTCAGGCAGTAAGCCTCCGCTCGACAGAACTCCGATAGCCTAATGGCTAGACCGCTGGTCTTCCAAGCGAGTGGCCTGGGTTCGAGTCCCAGCCGGAGCGAATATCTTCAATGTATATATTTCTTTTCTAATTTGAAAATTCTTTTTTTTTTCAATTTCTTTCCTTTGCAATTATTGATTATTTATGTAGGGAAGAAAATTCTGAGTCAGTTTAATTTTTCGACACGAAGATTTCAAAGTGTTTAAATAAACAATTACCAAGGTGCATTTTTTGTTTTTATTATATTTAAAACTCCCACCGACAGAGCTCCCATAGACTAATGGCTAGAGTGTTAGGCTTCGAAGCGAGTGGCCCTGGGTTCGAGTCCCAGCCTGAACGAAAATCTTCAATGTATACTTTTAGTTTCTAATTTGAAATTTCTTCTTCTTTTTTTTTTTTTGTTTTTCTCTTTTGCGAATATTGATTATTTATGTAGGAAGAAAAATTCTGAGTCAGTTTAATTATTCGACCTGTAAATTTCAAAGTGTTTGAATCAATAATTACCAAGGTGCATTTTTTGTTTTTATTATATTTAAGACTTCCATCGACAGAGCTCCGATAGCCTAGTGGCTAGACCGTTGGGTTCCAAGCGCGTGGTACTGGGTTCGAGTCCCGGCCGGAACGAAAATCTTCCATGTATATATTTCTCTTCTAATTTGAAGATTCCTTTTTTTTCAATTTCTTTCTTTTGCAAATATGGATTATTTATGTACGGAAGAAAATTCTGAGTCAGTTTAATCATTCGACCTTTAGATTTCAAAGATTTTAGATCAATAATTACTAAGGTGCATTTTTTGTTTTCATTATAATTAAGACACCCATCAACAGAGATCCGATAGTATATTGGCGAGAGCGTTGGGCTTCCATGAATGTCGCCCTGGGTTCAAATCCCAGCCGGAAAGGAAATCTTAAATGCAAATATTTTTTTCTAATTTTATAATTCTTTTTTTTTTTATTTTTCCCTTTTGCGAAGTCAGTCAGTCAGTCTGACAGTCAATCAGTCAAGCACTCAGTCATTCTGTCTCAGTCAGTCAGTCCAGTCAGTCAGTCACTCAGTCAGTCAGTTAGTCCTTCAGCCAGTCAGTCAAGCAGTCAGTCATTTAGTCTCAGTCAGTCAGTCATTCAGTCAGTCAGTCAGTCAGGCAGTCAGTCAGTCAGTCAGTCGGTCAGTCCTGTGCAGTCAGTTAGTCACTAAAGCAGTCAGTCAGTCTCAGTCAGTCAGTCAGTCCAGTCCAGTCTCAGTCAGTCAGTCAGTCAGTCAGTCTCGGTCAGTCAGTCAATCAGTCATTCAGTCAGTCAGTCAGTCAGGCAGTCAGTCAGTCGGTCAGCCTTATTCAGTCAGTCTGTCAGTCAGTCAGTCAGTCAGCCTTATTCAGTCAGTCTGTCAGTCATCCTTATTCAGTCAGTCTGTCAGTCAGTCAGTCGGTCAGTCCTGTCCAGTCAGTTAGTCAGTCAAGCAGTCAGTCAGGTAGTCAAGCAGTCAGTCAGTCAGTGTCAGTCAGTCATTTAGTCATTCAGTCAGTCAGTGAAATAGCCAGTCAGAGAGTCAAGCAGTCAGTCAGTCAGTCTCAGTCAGTCAGTTAGTCAGTCAGTCAGTCAGTCAGTCAGTCAGTCCAGTCTCAGTCAGTCAGGCAGTTAGTCAGTCAGTCTCGGTCAGTCAGTGAGTCAGTCAGTCAGTATCAGTCAGTCAGTGAGTCAGTCTGTCAGTCAGGCAGTACCAGTCAGGCAGTAAGACTCCGCTCGACAGAACTCCGATAGCCTAATGGCTAGACCGCTGGTCTTCCAAGCGAGTGGCCTGGGTTCGAGTCCCAGCCGGAGCGAATATCTTCAATGTATATATTTCTTTTCTAATTTGAAAATTCTTTTTTTTTTCAATTTCTTTCCTTTGCAATTATTGATTATTTATGTACGGAAGAAAATTCTGAGTCAGTTTAATCATTCGACCTTTAGATTTCAACGATTTTAGATCAATAATTACTAAGGTGCATTTTTTGTTTTTATTATAATTAAGACACCGATCAACAGAGATCCGATAGTATATTGGCGAGAGCGTTGGGCTTCCATGAGTGTCGCCCTGGGTTCAAATCCCAGCCGGAAAGGAAATCTTAAAAGCAAATATTTTTTTCTAATTTTATAATTCTTTTTTTTTTATTTTTCCCTTTTGCGAAGTCAGTCAGTCAGTCTGACAGTCAATCAGTCAAGCACTCAGTCATTCTGTCTCAGTCAGTCAGTCCAGTCAGTCATTCACTCAGTCAGTCAGTTAGTCCTTCAGCCAGTCAGTCAAGCAGTCAGTCATTTAGTCTCAGTCAGTCAGTCATTCAGACAGTCAATCAGTCAGGCAGTCAGTCAGTCAGTCAGTCGGTCAGTCCTGTGCAGTCAGTTAGTCACTAAAGCAGTCAGTCAGTCTCAGTCAGTCAGTCAGTCAGTCAGTCCAGTCCAGTCTCAGTCAGTCAGTCAGTCAGTCTCGGTCAGTCAGTCAATCAGTCATTCAGTCAGTCAGTCAGTCAGGCAGTCAGTCAGTCGGTCAGCCTTATTCAGTCAGTCTGTCAGTCAGTCAGTCAGTCAGTCAGTCAGCCTTATTCAGTCAGTCTGTCAGTCATCCTTATTCAGTGAGTCTGTCAGTCAGTCAGTCGGTCAGTCCTGTCCAGTCAGTTAGTCAGTCAAGCAGTCAGTCAGGTAGTCAAGCAGTCAGTCAGTCAGTGTCAGTCAGTCATTTAGTCATTCAGTCAGTCAGTGAAATAGCCAGTCAGAGAGTCAAGCAGTCAGTCAGTCAGTCTCAGTCAGTCAGTTAGTCAGTCAGTCAGTCAGTCAGTCAGTCAATCCAGTCTCAGTCAGTCAGGCAGTTAGTCAGTCAGTCTCGGTCAGTCAGTGAGTCAGTCAGTCAGTATCAGTCAGTCAGTGAGTCAGTCTGTCAGTCAGGCAGTATCAGTCAGGCAGTAAGACTCCGCTCGACAGAACTCCGATAGCCTAATGGCTAGACCGCTGGCCTTCCAAGCGAGTGGCCTGGGTTCGTGTCCCAGCCGGAGCGAATATCTTCAATGTATATATTTCTTTTCTAATTTGAAAATTGTTTTTTTTTTTCAATTTCTTTCCTTTGCAATTATTGATTATTTATGTAGGGAAGAAAATTCTGAGTCAGTTTAATTTTTCGACACGAAGATTTCAAAGTGTTTAAATAAACAATTACCAAGGTGCATTTTTTGTTTTTATTATATTTAAAACTCCCACCGACGGAGCTCCCATAGACTAATGGCTAGAGTGTTAGGCTTCCAAGCGAGTGGCCCTGGGTTCGAGTCCCAGCCTGAACGAAAATCTTCAATGTATACTTTTAGTTTCTAATTTGAAATTTCTTCTTCTTTTTTTTTTAATTTTTCTCTTTTGCGAATATTGATTATTTATGTAGGGAGAAAAATTCTGAGTCAGTTTAATTATTCGACCTGTAAATTTCAAAGTGTTTGAATCTATAATTACCAAGGTGCATTTTTTGTTTTTATTATATTTAAGACTTCCATCGACAGAGCTCCGATAACCTAATGGCTAGACCGTTGGCTTCCAAGCGCGTGGTACTGGGTTCGAGTCCCGGCCGGAACGAAAATCTTCCATGTATATATTTCTCTTCTAATTTGAAGATTCTTTTTTTTTTTCAATTTCTTTCTTTTGCAAATATGGATTATTTATGTACGGAAGAAAATTCTGAGCCAGTTTAATCATTCGACCTTTAGATTTCAAAGATTTTAGATCAATAATTACTAAGGTGCATTTTTTGTTTTTATTATAATTAAGACACCGATCAACAGAGATCCGATACTATATTGGCGAGAGCGTTGGGCTTCCATGAGTGTCGCCCTGGGTTCAAATCCCAGCCGGAAAGGAAATCTTAAATGCAAATATTTTTTTCTAATTTTATAATTCTTTTTTTTTTTTATTTTTCCCTTTTGCGAAGTCAGTCAGTCAGTCTGACAGTCAATCAGTCAAGCACTCAGTCATTCAGTCTCAGTCAGTCAGTCCAGTCAGTCAGTCACTCAGTCAGTCAGTTAGTCCTTCAGCCAGTCAGTCAAGCAGTCAGTCATTTAGTCTCAGTCAGTCAGTCATTCAGTCAGTCAGTCAGTCAGGCAGTCAGTCAGTCAGTCAGTCGGTCAGTCCTGTGCATTCAGTTAGTCACTAAAGCAGTCAGTCAGTCTCAGTCAGTCAGTCAGTCAGTCAGTCCAGTCCAGTCTCAGTCAGTCAGTCAGTCAGTCTTGGTCAGTCAGTCAATCAGTCATTCAGTCAGTCAGTCAGTCAGGCAGTCAGTCAGTCGGTCAGCCTTATTCAGTCAGTCTGTCAGTCAGTCAGTCAGTCAGCCTTATTCAGTCAGTCTGTCAGTCATCCTTATTCAGTCAGTCTGTCAGTCAGTCAGTCGGTCAGTCCTGTCCAGTCAGTTAGTCAGTCAAGCAGTCAGTCAGGTAGTCAAGCAGTCAGTCAGTCAGTGTCAGTCAGTCATTTAGTCATTCATCAGTCAGTGAAATAGCCAGTCAGAGAGTCAGTTAGTCAGTCAGTCAGTCAGTCAGTCAGTCAATCCAGTCTCAGTCAGTCAGGCAGTTAGTCAGTCAGTCTCGGTCAGTCAGTGAGTCAGTCAGTCAGTATCAGTCAGTCAGTGAGTCAGTCTGTCAGTCAGGCAGTATCAGTCAGGCAGTAAGACTCCGCTCGACAGAACTCCGATAGCCTAATGGCTAGACCGCTGGTCTTCCAAGCGAGTGGCCTGGGTTCGAGTCCCAGCCGGAGCGAATATGTTCAACGTATATATTTCTTTTCTAATTTGAAAATTCTTTTTTTTTTTCAATTTCTTTCCTTTGCAATTATTGATTATTTATGTAGGGAAGAAAATTCTGAGTCAGTTTAATTTTTCGACACGAAGATTTCAAAGTGTTTAAATAAACAATTACCAAGGTGCATTTTTTGTTTTTATTATATTTAAAACTCCCACCGACAGAGCTCCCATAGACTAATGGCTAGAGTGTTAGGCTTCCAAGCGAGTGGCCCTGGGTTCGAGTCCCAGCCTGAACGAAAATCTTCAATGTATACTTTTAGTTTCTAATTTGAAATTTCTTCTTCTTTTTTTTTTAATTTTTCTCTTTTGCGAATATTGATTATTTATGTAGGGAGAAAAATTCTGAGTCAGTTTAATTATTCGACCTGTAAATTTCAAAGTGTTTGAATCAATAATTACCAAGGTGCATTTTTTGTTTTTATTATATTTAAGACTTCCATCGACAGAGCTCCGATAGCCTAGTGGCTAGACCGTTGGGTTCCAAGCGCGTGGTACTGGGTTCGAGTCCCGGCCGGAACGAAAATCTTCCCTGTATATATTTCTCTTCTAATTTGAAGATTCTTTTTTTTTTTCGATTTCTTTCCTTTGCAATTATTGATTATTTATATACGGAAGAAAATTCTGAGTCAGTTTAATCATTCGACCTTTAGATTTCAAAGATTTTAGATCAATAATTACTAAGGTGCATTTTTTGTTTTTATTATAATTAAGACACCGATCAACAGAGATCCGATAGTATATTGGCGAGAGCGTTGGGCTTCCATGAGTGTCGCCCTGGGTTCAAATCCCAGCCGGAAAGGAAATCTTAAATACAAATATTTTTTTCTAATTTTATAATTCTTTTTTTTTTATTTTTCCCTTTTGCGAAGTCAGTCAGTCAGTCTGACAGTCAATCAGTCAAGCACTCAGTCATTCTGTCTCAGTCAGTCAGTCCAGTCAGTCAGTCATTCAGTCAGTCAGTCAGTCAGGCAGTCAGTCAGTCAGTCAGTCGGTCAGTCCTGTGCAGTCAGTTAGTCACTAAAGCAGTCAGTCAGTCTCAGTCAGTCAGTCAGTCAGTCAGTCCAGTCCAGTCTCAGTCAGTCAGTCTGTCAGTCTCGGTCAATCAGTCTGTCAGTCATTCAGTCAGTCAGTCAGTCAGGCAGTCAGTCAGTCGGTCAGCCTTATTCAGTCAGTCTGTCAGTCAGTCAGTCAGTCAGCCTTATTCAGTCAGTCTGTCAGTCATCCTTATTCAGTCAGTCTGTCAGTCAGTCAGTCGGTCAGTCCTGTCCAGTCAGTTAGTCAGTCAAGCAGTCAGTCAGGTAGTCAAGCAGTCAGTCAGGTAGTCAAGCAGTCAGTCAGGTAGTCAAGCAGTCAGTCAGTCAGTGTCAGTCAGTCATTTAGTCATTCAGTCAGTCAGTGAAATAGCCAGTCAGAGAGTCAAGCAGTCAGTCAGTCAGTCTCAGTCAGTCAGTTAGTCAGTCAGTCAGTCAGTCAGTCCAGTCTCAGTCAGTCAGGCAGTTAGTCAGTCAGTCTCGGTCAGTCAGTGAGTCAATCAGTCAGTATCAGTCAGTCAGTGAGTCAGTCTGTCAGTCAGGCAGTAAGACTCCGCTCGACAGAACTCCGATAGCCTAATGGCTAGACCGCTGGTCTTCCAAGCGAGTGGCCTGGGTTCGAGTCCCAGCCGGAGCGAATATCTTCAATGTATATATTTCTTTTCTAATTTGAAAATTCTTTTTTTTTTTTCAATTTCTTTCCATTGCAATTATTGATTATTTATGCAGGGAAGAAAATTCTGAGTCAGTTTAATTTTTCGACACGAAGATTTCAAAGTGTTTAAATAAACAATTACCAAGGTGCATTTTTTGTTTTTATTATATTTAAAACTCCCACCGACAGAGCTCCCATAGACTAATGGCTAGAGTGTTAGGCTTCGAAGCGAGTGGCCCTGGGTTCGAGTACCAGCCTGAACGAAAATCTTCAATGTATACTTTTAGTTTCTAATTTGAAATTTCTTCTTCTTTTTTTTTAATTTTTCTCTTTTGCGAATATTGATTATTTATGTAGGGAGAAAAATTCTGAGTCAGTTTAATCATTCGACCTGTAAATTTCAAAGTGTTTGAATCAATAATTACCAAGGTGCATTTTTTGTTTTTATTATATTTAAGACTTCCATCGACAGAGCTCCGATAGCCTAGTGGCTAGACCGTTGGGTTCCAAGCGCGTGGTACTGGGTTCGAGTCCCGGCCGGAACGAAAATCTTCCATGTATATATTTCTCTTCTAATTTGAAGATTCTTTTTTTTTCAATTTCTTTCTTTTGCAAATATGGATTATTTATGTACGGAAGAAAATTCTGAGTCAGTTTAATCATTCGACCTTTAGATTTCAAAGATTTTAGATCAATAATTACTAAGGTGCATTTTTTGTTTTTATTATAATTAAGACACCGATCAACAGAGATCCGATAGTATATTGGCGAGAGCGTTGGGCTTCCATGAGTGTCGCCCTGGGTTCAAATCCCAGCCGGAAAGGAAATCTTAAATGCAAATATTTTTTTCTAATTTTATAATTCTTTTTTTTTTATTTTTCCCTTTTGGGAAGTCAGTCAGTCAGTCTGACAGTCAATCAGTCAAGCACTCAGTCATTCTGTCTCAGTCAGTCAGTCCAGTCAGTCAGTCACTCAGTCAGTCAGTTAGTCCTTCAGCCAGTCAGTCAAGCAGTCAGTCATTTAGTCTCAGTCAGTCAGTCATTCAGTCAGTCAGTCAGTCAGGCAGTCAGTCAGTCAGTCAGTCGGTCAGTCCTGTGCAGTCAGTTAGTCACTAAAGCAGTCAGTCAGTCTCAGTCAGTCAGTCAGTCCAGTCCAGTCTCAGTCAGTCAGTCTCGGTCAGTCAGTCAATCAGTCATTCAGTCAGTCAGTCAGTCAGGCAGTCAGTCAGTCGGTCAGCCTTATTCAGTCAGTCTGTCAGTCAGTCAGTCAGTCAGCCTTATTCAGTCAGTCTGTCAGTCATCCTTATTCAGTCAGTCTGTCAGTCAGTCAGTCGGTCAGTCCTGTCCAGTCAGTTAGTCAGTCAAGCAGTCAGTCAGGTAGTCAAGCAGTCAGTCAGTCAGTGTCAGTCAGTCATTTAGTCATTCAGTCAGTCAGTGAAATAGCCAGTCAGAGAGTCAAGCAGTCAGTCAGTCAGTCTCAGTCAGTCAGTTAGTCAGTCAGTCAGTCAGTCAGTCAGTCAGTCCAGTCTCAGTCAGTCAGGCAGTATCAGTCAGGCAGTAAGACTCCGCTCGACAGAACTCCGATAGCCTAATGGCTAGACCGCTGGTCTTCCAAGCGAGTGGCCTGGGTTCGAGTCCCAGCCGGAGCGAATATCTTCAATGTATATATTTCTTTTCTAATTTGAAAATTCTTTTTTTTTTCAATTTCTTTCCTTTGCAATTATTGATTATTTATGTACGGAAGAAAATTCTGAGTCAGTTTAATCATTCGACCTTTAGATTTCAACGATTTTAGATCAATAATTACTAAGGTGCATTTTTTGTTTTTATTATAATTAAGACACCGATCAACAGAGATCCGATAGTATATTGGCGAGAGCGTTGGGCTTCCATGAGTTTCGCCCTGGGTTCGAATCCCAGCCGGAAAGGAAATCTTAAATGCAAATATTTTTTTCTAATTTTATAATTCTTTTTTTTTTATTTTTCCCTTTTGCGAAGTCAGTCAGTCAGTCTGACAGTCAATCAGTCAAGCACTCAGTCATTCTGTCTCAGTCAGTCAGTCCAGTCAGTCAGTCACTCAGTCAGTCAGTTAGTCCTTCAGCCAGTCAGTCAAGCAGTCAGTCATTTAGTCTCAGTCAGTCAGTCATTCAGTCAGTCAGTCAGTCAGGCAGTCAGTCAGTCAGTCAGTCGGTCAGTCCTGTGCAGTCAGTTAGTCACTAAAGCAGTCAGTCAGTCTCAGTCAGTCAGTCAGTCAGTCAGTCCAGTCCAGTCTCAGTCAGTCAGACAGTCAGTCTCGGTCAGTCAGTCTGTCAGTCATTCAGTCAGTCAGTCAGTCAGGCAGTCAGTCAGTCGGTCAGCCTTATTCAGTCAGTCTGTCAGTCAGTCAGTCAGTCAGCCTTATTCAGTCAGTCTGTCAGTCATCCTTATTCAGTCAGTCTGTCAGTCAGTCAGTCGGTCAGTCCTGTCCAGTCAGTTAGTCAGTCAAGCAGTCAGTCAGGTAGTCAAGCAGTCAGTCAGGTAGTCAAGCAGTCAGTCAGTCAGTGTCAGTCAGTCATTTAGTCATTCAGTCAGTCAGTGAAATAGCCAGTCAGAGAGTCAAGCAGTCAGTCAGTCAGTCTCAGTCAGTCAGTTAGTCAGTCAGTCAGTCAGTCAGTCAGTCAGTCAGTCCAGTCTCAGTCAGTCAGGCAGTTAGTCAGTCAGTCTCGGTCAGTCAGTGAGTCAGTCAGTCAGTATCAGTCAGCCAGTGAGTCAGTCTGTCAGTCAGGCAGTATCAGTCAGGCAGTAAGCCTCCGCTCGACAGAACTCCGATAGCCTAATGGCTAGACCGCTGGTCTTCCAAGCGAGTGGCCTGGGTTCGAGTCCCAGCCGGAGCGAATATCTTCAATGTATATATTTCTTTTCTAATTTGAAAATTCTTTTTTTTTTTTCAATTTCTTTCCATTGCAATTATTGATTATTTATGCAGGGAAGAAAATTCTGAGTCAGTTTAATTTTTCGACACGAAGATTTCAAAGTGTTTAAATAAACAATTACCAAGGTGCATTTTTTGTTTTTATTATATTTAAAACTCCCACCGACAGAGCTCCCATAGACTAATGGCTAGAGTGTTAGGCTTCGAAGCGAGTGGCCCTGGGTTCGAGTCCCAGCCTGAACGAAAATCTTCAATGTATACTTTTAGTTTCTAATTTGAAATTTCTTCTTCTTTTTTTTTTTTGTTTTTCTCTTTTGCGAATATTGATTATTTATGTAGGAAGAAAAATTCTGAGTCAGTTTAATTATTCGACCTGTAAATTTCAAAGTGTTTGAATCAATAATTACCAAGGTGCATTTTTTGTTTTTATTATATTTAAGACTTTAATCGACAGAGCTCCGATAGCCTAGTGGCTAGACCGTTGGGTTCCAAGCGCGTGGTACTGGGTTCGAGTCCCGGCCGGAACGAAAATCTTCCATGTATATATTTCTCTTCTAATTTGAAGATTCTTTTTTTTTCAATTTCTTTCTTTTGCAAATATGGATTATTTATGTACGGAAGAAAATTCTGAGTCAGTTTAATCATTTGACCTTTAGATTTCAAAGATTTTAGATCAATAATTACTAAGGTGCATTTTTTGTTTTCATTATAATTAAGACACCCATCAACAGAGATCCGATAGTATATTGGCGAGAGCGTTGGGCTTCCATGAATGTCGCCCTGGGTTCAAATCCCAGCCGGAAAGGAAATCTTAAATGCAAATATTTTTTTCTAATTTTATAATTCTTTTTTTTTTTATTTTTCCCTTTTGCGAAGTCAGTCAGTCAGTCTGACAGTCAATCAGTCAAGCACTCAGTCATTCTGTCTCAGTCAGTCAGTCCAGTCAGTCAGTCACTCAGTCAGTCAGTTAGTCCTTCAGCCAGTCAGTCAAGCAGTCAGTCATTTAGTCTCAGTCAGTCAGTCATTCAGTCAGTCAGTCAGTCAGGCAGTCAGTCAGTCAGTCAGTCGGTCAGTCCTGTGCAGTCAGTTAGTCACTAAAGCAGTCAGTCAGTCTCAGTCAGTCAGTCAGTCCAGTCCAGTCTCAGTCAGTCAGTCAGTCAGTCAGTCTCGGTCAGTCAGTCAATCAGTCATTCAGTCAGTCAGTCAGTCAGGCAGTCAGTCAGTCGGTCAGCCTTATTCAGTCAGTCTGTCAGTCAGTCAGTCAGTCAGCCTTATTCAGTCAGTCTGTCAGTCATCCTTATTCAGTCAGTCTGTCAGTCAGTCAGTCGGTCAGTCCTGTCCAGTCAGTTAGTCAGTCAAGCAGTCAGTCAGGTAGTCAAGCAGTCAGTCAGTCAGTGTCAGTCAGTCATTTAGTCATTCAGTCAGTCAGTGAAATAGCCAGTCAGAGAGTCAAGCAGTCAGTCAGTCAGTCTCAGTCAGTCAGTTAGTCAGTCAGTCAGTCAGTCAGTCAGTCAGTCCAGTCTCAGTCAGTCAGGCAGTTAGTCAGTCAGTCTCGGTCAGTCAGTGAGTCAGTCAGTCAGTATCAGTCAGTCAGTGAGTCAGTCTGTCAGTCAGGCAGTATCAGTCAGGCAGTAAGACTCCGCTCGACAGAACTCCGATAGCCTAATGGCTAGACCGCTGGTCTTCCAAGCGAGTGGCCTGGGTTCGAGTCCCAGCCGGAGCGAATATCTTCAATGTATATATTTCTTTTCTAATTTGAAAATTCTTTTTTTTTTCAATTTCTTTCCTTTGCAATTATTGATTATTTATGTACGGAAGAAAATTCTGAGTCAGTTTAATCATTCGACCTTTAGATTTCAACGATTTTAGATCAATAATTACTAAGGTGCATTTTTTGTTTTTATTATAATTAAGACACCGATCAACAGAGATCCGATAGTATATTGGCGAGAGCGTTGGGCTTCCATGAGTGTCGCCCTGGGTTCAAATCCCAGCCGGAAAGGAAATCTTAAATGCAAATATTTTTTTCTAATTTTATAATTCTTTTTTTTTTATTTTTCCCTTTTGCGAAGTCAGTCAGTCAGTCTGACAGTCAATCAGTCAAGCACTCAGTCATTCTGTCTCAGTCAGTCAGTCCAGTCAGTCAGTCACTCAGTCAGTCAGTTAGTCCTTCAGCCAGTCAGTCAAGCAGTCAGTCATTTAGTCTCAGTCAGTCAGTCATTCAGTCAGTCAGTCAGTCAGGCAGTCAGTCAGTCAGTCAGTCGGTCAGTCCTGTGCAGTCAGTTAGTCACTAAAGCAGTCAGTCAGTCTCAGTCAGTCAGTCAGTCAGTCAGTCCAGTCCAGTCTCAGTCAGTCAGTCTCGGTCAGTCTGTCAGTCAGTCATTCAGTCAGTCAGGCAGTCAGTCAGTCGGTCAGCCTTATTCAGTCAGTCTGTCAGTCAGTCAGTCAGTCAGCCTTATTCAGTCAGTCTGTCAGTCATCCTTATTCAGTCAGTCTGTCAGTCAGTCAGTCGGTCAGTCCTGTCCAGTCAGTTAGTCAGTCAAGCAGTCAGTCAGGTAGTCAAGCAGTCAGTCAGTCAGTGTCAGTCAGTCATTTAGTCATTCAGTCAGTCAGTCTCAGTCAGTCAGTTAGTCAGTCAGTCAGTCAGTCAGTCTCAGTCAGTCAGTCTCGGTCAGTCAGTCAGTCAGTCCAGTCTCAGTCAGTCAGGCAGTTAGTCAGTCAGTCTCGGTCAGTCAGTGAGTCAGTCAGTCAGTATCAGTCAGTCAGTGAGTCAGTCTGTCAGTCAGGCAGTAAGACTCCGCTCGACAGAACTCCGATAGCCTAATGGCTAGACCGCTGGTCTTCCAAGCGAGTGGCCTGGGTTCGAGTTTCAGCCGGAGCGAATATCTTCTATGTAAATATTTCTTTTCTAATTTGAAAATTCTTTTTTTTTTCAATTTCTTTCCTTTGCAATTATTGATTATTTATGTAGGGAAGAAAATTCTGAGTCAGTTTAATTTTTCGACACGAAGATTTCAAAGTGTTTAAATAAACAATTACCAAGGTGCATTTTTTGTTTTTATTATATTTAAAACTCCCACCGACAGAGCTCCCATAGACTAATGCCTAGAGTGTTAGGCTTCCAAGCGAGTGGCCCTGGGTTCGAGTCCCAGCCTGAACGAAAATCTTCAATGTATACTTTTAGTTTCTAATTTGAAATTTCTTCTTCTTTTTTTTTTAATTTTTCTCTTTTGCGAATATTGATTATTTATGTAGGGAGAAAAATTCTGAGTCAGTTTAATTATTCGACCTTTAAATTTCAAAGTGTTTGAATCAATAATTACCAAGGTGCATTTTTTGTTTTTATTATATTTAAGACTTCCATCGACAGAGCTCCGATAGCCTAGTGGCTAGACCGTTGGGTTCCAAGCGCGTGGTACTGGGTTCGAGTCCCGGCCGGAACGAAAATCTTCCCTGTATATATTTCTCTTCTAATTTGAAGATTCTTTTTTTTTCAATTTCTTTCTTTTGCAAATATGGATTATTTATGTACGGAAGAAAATTCTGAGTCAGTTTAATCATTCGACCTTTAGATTTCAAAGATTTTAGATCAATAATTACTAAGGTGCATTTTTTGTTTTTATTATAATTAAGACACCGATCAACAGAGATCCGATAGTATATTGGCGAGAGCGTTGGGCTTCCATGAGTGTCGCCCTGGGTTCAAATCCCAGCCGGAAAGGAAATCTTAAATGCAAATATTTTTTTCTAATTTTATAATTCTTTTTTTTTTATTTTTCCCTTTTGCGAAGTCAGTCAGTCAGTCTGACAGTCAATCAGTCAAGCACTCAGTCATTCTGTCTCAGTCAGTCAGTCCAGTCAGTCATTCACTCAGTCAGTCAGTTAGTCCTTCAGCCAGTCAGTCAAGCAGTCAGTCATTTAGTCTCAGTCAGTCAGTCATTCAGTCAGTCAATCAGTCAGGCAGTCAGTCAGTCAGTCAGTCGGTCAGTCCTGTGCAGTCAGTTAGTCACTAAAGCAGTCAGTCAGTCTCAGTCAGTCAGTCAGTCAGTCAGTCAGTCCAGTCCAGTCTCAGTCAGTCAGTCAGTCAGTCTCGGTCAGTCAGTCAATCAGTCATTCAGTCAGTCAGTCAGTCAGGCAGTCAGTCAGTCGGTCAGCCTTATTCAGTCAGTCTGTCAGTCAGTCAGTCAGTCAGCCTTATTCAGTCAGTCTGTCAGTCATCCTTATTCAGTCAGTCTGTCAGTCAGTCAGTCGGTCAGTCCTGTCCAGTCAGTTAGTCAGTCAAGCAGTCAGTCAGGTAGTCAAGCAGTCAATCAGTCAGTGTCAGTCAGTCATTTAGTCATTCAGTCAGTCAGTGAAATAGCCAGTCAGAGAGTCAAGCAGTCAGTCAGTCAGTCTCAGTCAGTCAGTTAGTCAGTCAGTCAGTCAGTCAGTCAGTCAATCCAGTCTCAGTCAGTCAGGCAGTTAGTCAGTCAGTCTCGGTCAGTCAGTGAGTCAGTCAGTCAGTATCAGTCAGTCAGTGAGTCAGTCTGTCAGTCAGGCAGTATCAGTCAGGCAGTAAGACTCCGCTCGACAGAACTCCGATAGCCTAATGGCTAGACCGCTGGCCTTCCAAGCGAGTGGCCTGGGTTCGAGTCCCAGCCGGAGCGAATATCTTCAATGTATATATTTCTTTTCTAATTTGAAAATTGTTTTTTTTTTTCAATTTCTTTCCTTTGCAATTATTGATTATTTATGTAGGGAAGAAAATTCTGAGTCAGTTTAATTTTTCGACACGAAGATTTCAAAGTGTTTAAATAAACAATTACCAAGGTGCATTTTTTGTTTTTATTATATTTAAAACTCCCACCGACAGAGCTCCCATAGACTAATGGCTAGAGTGTTAGGCTTTTAAGCGAGTGGCCCTGGGTTCGAGTCCCAGCCTGAACGAAAATCTTCAATGTATACTTTTAGTTTCTAATTTGAAATTTCTTCTTCTTTTTTTTTTAATTTTTCTCTTTTGCGAATATTGATTATTTATGTAGGGAGAAAAATTCTGAGTCAGTTTAATTATTCGACCTGTAAATTTCAAAGTGTTTGAATCTATAATTACCAAGGTGCATTTTTTGTTTTTATTATATTTAAGACTTCCATCGACAGAGCTCCGATAACCTAATGGCTAGACCGTTGGCTTCCAAGCGCGTGGTACTGGGTTCGAGTCCCGGCCGGAACGAAAATCTTCCATGTATATATTTCTCTTCTAATTTGAAGATTCTTTTTTTTTTTCAATTTCTTTCTTTTGCAAATATGGATTATTTATGTACGGAAGAAAATTCTGAGCCAGTTTAATCATTCGACCTTTAGATTTCAAAGATTTTAGATCAATAATTACGAAGGTGCATTTTTTGTTTTCATTATAATTAAGACACCCATCAACAGAGATCCGATAGTATATTGGCGAGAGCGTTGGGCTTCCATGAGTGTCGCCCTGGGTTCAAATCCCAGCCGGAGAGGAAATCTTAAATGCAAATATTTTTTTATAATTCTTTTTTTTTATTTTTCCCTTTTGCGAAGTCAGTCAGTCAGTCTGACAGTCAATCAGTCAAGCACTCAGTCATTCAGTCTCAGTCAGTCAGTCCAGTCAGTCAGTCACTCAGTCAGTCAGTTAGTCCTTCAGCCAGTCAGTCAAGCAGTCAGTCATTTAGTCTCAGTCAGTCAGTCATTCAGTCAGTCAGTCAGTCAGGCAGTCAGTCAGTCGGTCAGTCCTGTGCAGTCAGTTAGTCACTAAAGCAGTCAGTCAGTCTCAGTCAGTCAGTCAGTCAGTCAGTCCAGTCCAGTCTCAGTCAGTCAGTCTCGGTCAGTCTGTCAGTCAGTCATTCAGTCAGTCAGGCAGTCAGTCAGTCGGTCAGCCTTATTCAGTCAGTCTGTCAGTCAGTCAGTCAGTCAGCCTTATTCAGTCAGTCTGTCAGTCATCCTTATTCAGTCAGTCTGTCAGTCAGTCAGTCGGTCAGTCCTGTCCAGTCAGTTAGTCAGTCAAGCAGTCAGTCAGGTAGTCAAGCAGTCAGTCAGTCAGTGTCAGTCAGTCATTTAGTCATTCAGTCAGTCAGTCTCAGTCAGTCAGTTAGTCAGTCAGTCAGTCAGTCAGTCTCAGTCAGTCAGTCTCGGTCAGTCAGTCAGTCAGTCCAGTCTCAGTCAGTCAGGCAGTTAGTCAGTCAGTCTCGGTCAGTCAGTGAGTCAGTCAGTCAGTATCAGTCAGTCAGTGAGTCAGTCTGTCAGTCAGGCAGTAAGACTCCGCTCGACAGAACTCCGATAGCCTAATGGCTAGACCGCTGGTCTTCCAAGCGAGTGGCCTGGGTTCGAGTCCCAGCCGGAGCGAATATCTTCTATGTAAATATTTCTTTTCTAATTTGAAAATTCTTTTTTTTTTCAATTTCTTTCCTTTGCAATTATTGATTATTTATGTGGGGAAGAAAATTCTGAGTCAGTTTAATTTTTCGACACGAAGATTTCAAAGTGTTTAAATAAACAATTACCAAGGTGCATTTTTTGTTTTTATTATATTTAAAACTCCCACCGACAGAGCTCCCATAGACTAATGCCTAGAGTGTTAGGCTTCCAAGCGAGTGGCCCTGGGTTCGAGTCCCAGCCTGAACGAAAATCTTCAATGTATACTTTTAGTTTCTAATTTGAAATTTCTTCTTCTTTTTTTTTTTAATTTTTCTCTTTTGCGAATATTGATTATTTATGTAGGGAGAAAAATTCTGAGTCAGTTTAATTATTCGACCTTTAAATTTCAAAGTGTTTGAATCAATAATTACCAAGGTGCATTTTTTGTTTTTATTATATTTAAGACTTCCATCGACAGAGCTCCGATAGCCTAGTGGCTAGACCGTTGGGTTCCAAGCGCGTGGTACTGGGTTCGAGTCCCGGCCGGAACGAAAATCTTCCCTGTATATATTTCTCTTCTAATTTGAAGATTCTTTTTTTTTCAATTTCTTTCTTTTGCAAATATGGATTATTTATGTACGGAAGAAAATTCTGAGTCAGTTTAATCATTCGACCTTTAGATTTCAAAGATTTTAGATCAATAATTACTAAGGTGCATTTTTTGTTTTTATTATAATTAAGACACCGATCAACAGAGATCCGATAGTATATTGGCGAGAGCGTTGGGCTTCCATGAGTGTCGCCCTGGGTTCAAATCCCAGCCGGAAAGGAAATCTTAAATGCAAATATTTTTTTCTAATTTTATAATTCTTTTTTTTTTTATTTTTCCCTTTTGCGAAGTCAGTCAGTCAGTCTGACAGTCAATCAGTCAAGCACTCAGTCATTCTGTCTCAGTCAGTCAGTCCAGTCAGTCATTCACTCAGTCAGTCAGTTAGTCCTTCAGCCAGTCAGTCAAGCAGTCAGTCATTTAGTCTCAGTCAGTCAGTCATTCAGTCAGTCAATCAGTCAGGCAGTCAGTCAGTCAGTCAGTCGGTCAGGCCTGTGCAGTCAGTTAGTCACTAAAGCAGTCAGTCAGTCTCAGTCAGTCAGTCAGTCAGTCAGTCCAGTCCAGTCTCAGTCAGTCAGTCAGTCAGTCTCGGTCAGTCAGTCAATCAGTCATTCAGTCAGTCAGTCAGTCAGGCAGTCAGTCAGTCGGTCAGCCTTATTCAGTCAGTCTGTCAGTCAGTCAGTCAGTCAGCCTTATTCAGTCAGTCTGTCAGTCATCCTTATTCAGTCAGTCTGTCAGTCAGTCAGTCGGTCAGTCCTGTCCAGTCAGTTAGTCAGTCAAGCAGTCAGTCAGGTAGTCAAGCAGTCAGTCAGTCAGTGTCAGTCAGTCATTTAGTCATTCAGTCAGTCAGTGAAATAGCCAGTCAGAGAGTCAAGCAGTCAGTCAGTCAGTCTCAGTCAGTCAGTTAGTCAGTCAGTCAGTCAGTCAGTCAGTCAATCCAGTCTCAGTCAGTCAGTCAGTCAGTCAGTCAATCCAGTCTCAGTCAGTCAGGCAGTTAGTCAGTCAGTCTCGGTCAGTCAGTGAGTCAGTCAGTCAGTATCAGTCAGTCAGTGAGTCAGTCTGTCAGTCAGGCAGTATCAGTCAGGCAGTAAGACTCCGCTCGACAGAACTCCGATAGCCTAATGGCTAGACCGCTGGCCTTCCAAGCGAGTGGCCTGGGTTCGAGTCCCAGCCGGAGCGAATATCTTCAATGTATATATTTCTTTTCTAATTTGAAAATTTTTTTTTTTTTCAATTTCTTTCCTTTGCAATTATTGATTATTTATGTAGGGAAGAAAATTCTGAGTCAGTTTAATTTTTCGACACGAAGATTTCAAAGTGTTTAAATAAACAATTACCAAGGTGCATTTTTTGTTTTTATTATATTTAAAACTCCCACCGACAGAGCTCCCATAGACTAATGGCTAGAGTGTTAGGCTTTTAAGCGAGTGGCCCTGGGTTCGAGTCCCAGCCTGAACGAAAATCTTCAATGTATACTTTTAGTTTCTAATTTGAAATTTCTTCTTCTTTTTTTTTTAATTTTTCTCTTTTGCGAATATTGATTATTTATGTAGGGAGAAAAATTCTGAGTCAGTTTAATTATTCGACCTGTAAATTTCAAAGTGTTTGAATCTATAATTACCAAGGTGCATTTTTTGTTTTTATTATATTTAAGACTTCCATCGACAGAGCTCCGATAACCTAATGGCTAGACCGTTGGCTTCCAAGCGCGTGGTACTGGGTTCGAGTCCCGGCCGGAACGAAAATCTTCCATGTATATATTTCTCTTCTAATTTGAAGATTCTTTTTTTTTTTCAATTTCTTTCTTTTGCAAATATGGATTATTTATGTACGGAAGAAAATTCTGAGCCAGTTTAATCATTCGACCTTTAGATTTCAAAGATTTTAGATTAATAATCACTAAGGTGCATTTTTTGTTTTTATTATAATTAAGACACCGATCAACAGAGATCCGATACTATATTGGCGAGAGCGTTGGGCTTCCATGAGTGTCGCCCTGGGTTCAAATCCCAGCCGGAAAGGAAATCTTAAATGCAAATATTTTTTTCTAATTTTATAATTCTTTTTTTTTTATTTTTCCCTTTTGCGAAGTCAGTCAGTCAGTCTGACAGTCAATCAGTCAAGCACTCAGTCATTCTGTCTCAGTCAGTCAGTCCAGTCAGTCATTCACTCAGTCAGTCAGTTAGTCCTTCAGCCAGTCAGTCAAGCAGTCAGTCATTTAGTCTCAGTCAGTCAGTCATTCAGTCAGTCAATCAGTCAGGCAGTCAGTCAGTCAGTCAGTCGGTCAGTCCTGTGCAGTCAGTTAGTCACTAAAGCAGTCAGTCAGTCTCAGTCAGTCAGTCAGTCAGTCCAGTCCAGTCTCAGTCAGTCAGTCAGTCAGTCTCGGTCAGTCAGTCAATCAGTCATTCAGTCAGTCAGTCAGTCAGGCAGTCAGTCAGTCGGTCAGCCTTATTCAGTCAGTCTGTCAGTCAGTCAGTCAGTCAGCCTTATTCAGTCAGTCTGTCAGTCATCCTTATTCAGTCAGTCTGTCAGTCAGTCAGTCGGTCAGTCCTGTCCAGTCAGTTAGTCAGTCAAGCAGTCAGTCAGGTAGTCAAGCAGTCAGTCAGTCAGTGTCAGTCAGTCATTTAGTCATTCATCAGTCAGTGAAATAGCCAGTCAGAGAGTCAAGCAGTCAGTCAGTCAGTCTCAGTCAGTCAGTTAGTCAGTCAGTCAGTCAGTCAGTCAGTCAATCCAGTCTCAGTCAGTCAGGCAGTTAGTCAGTCAGTCTCGGTCAGTCAGTGAGTCAGTCAGTCAGTATCAGTCAGTCAGTGAGTCAGTCTGTCAGTCAGGCAGTATCAGTCAGGCAGTAAGACTCCGCTCGACAGAACTCCGATAGCCTAATGGCTAGACCGCTGGTCTTCCAAGCGAGTGGCCTGGGTTCGAGTCCCAGCCGGAGCGAATATCTTCAATGTATATATTTCTTTTCTAATTTGAAAATTCTTTTTTTTTTCAATTTCTTTCCTTTGCAATTATTGATTATTTATGTAGGGAAGAAAATTCTGAGTCAGTTTAATTTTTCGACACGAAGATTTCAAAGTGTTTAAATAAACAATTACCAAGGTGCATTTTTTGTTTTTATTATATTTAAAACTCCCACCGACAGAGCTCCCATAGACTAATGGCTAGAGTGTTAGGCTTCCAAGCGAGTGGCCCTGGGTTCGAGTCCCAGCCTGAACGAAAATCTTCAATGTATACTTTTAGTTTCTAATTTGAAATTTCTTCTTCTTTTTTTTTTAATTTTTCTCTTTTGCGAATATTGATTATTTATGTAGGGAGAAAAATTCTGAGTCAGTTTAATTATTCGACCTGTAAATTTCAAAGTGTTTGAATCAATAATTACCAAGGTGCATTTTTTGTTTTTATTATATTTAAGACTTCCATCGACAGAGCTCCGATAGCCTAGTGGCTAGACCGTTGGGTTCCAAGCGCGTGGTACTGGGTTCGAGTCCCGGCCGGAACGAAAATCTTCCCTGTATATATTTCTCTTCTAATTTGAAGATTCTTTTTTTTTTCAATTTCTTTCCTTTGCAATTATTGATTATTTATATACGGAAGAAAATTCTGAGTCAGTTTAATCATTCGACATTTAGATTTCAAAGATTTTAGATCAATAATTACTAAGGTGCATTTTTTGTTTTTATTATAATTAAGACACCGATCAACAGAGATCCGATAGTATATTGGCGAGAGCGTTGGGCTTCCATGAGTGTCGCCCTGGGTTCAAATTCCAGCCGGAAAGGAAATCTTAAATGCAAATATTTTTTTCTAATTTTATAATTCTTTTTTTTTTATTTTTCCCTTTTGCGAAGTCAGTCAGTCAGTCTGACAGTCAATCAGTCAAGCACTCAGTCATTCTGTCTCAGTCAGTCAGTCCAGTCAGTCAGTCACTCAGTCAGTCAGTTAGTCCTTCAGCCAGTCAGTCAAGCAGTCAGTCATTTAGTCTCAGTCAGTCAGTCATTCAGTCAGTCAGTCAGTCAGGCAGTCAGTCAGTCGGTCAGTCCTGTGCAGTCAGTTAGTCACTAAAGCAGTCAGTCAGTCTCAGTCAGTCAGTCAGTCAGTCAGTCCAGTCCAGTCTCAGTCAGTCAGTCAGTCAGTCTCGGTCAGTCAGTCTGTCAGTCATTCAGTTAGTCAGTCAGTCAGGCAGTCAGTCAGTCGGTCAGCCTTATTCAGTCAGTCTGTCAGTCAGTCAGTCAGTCAGTCAGCCTTATTCAGTCAGTCTGTCAGTCATCCTTATTCAGTCAGTCTGTCAGTCAGTCAGTCGGTCAGTCCTGTCCAGTCAGTTAGTCAGTCAAGCAGTCAGTCAGGTAGTCAAGCAGTCAGTCAGGTAGTCAAGCAGTCAGTCAGGTAGTCAAGCAGTCAGTCAGTCAGTGTCAGTCAGTCATTTAGTCATTCAGTCAGTCAGTGAAATAGCCAGTCAGAGAGTCAAGCAGTCAGTCAGTCAGTCTCAGTCAGTCAGTTAGTCAGTCAGTCAGTCAGTCCAGTCTCAGTCAGTCAGGCAGTTAGTCAGTCAGTCTCGGTCAGTCAGTGAGTCAATCAGTCAGTATCAGTCAGTCAGTGAGTCAGTCTGTCAGTCAGGCAGTAAGACTCCGCTCGACAGAACTCCGATAGCCTAATGGCTAGACCGCTGGTCTTCCAAGCGAGTGGCCTGGGTTCGAGTCCCAGCCGGAGCGAATATCTTCAATGTATATATTTCTTTTCTAATTTGAAAATTCTTTTTTTTTTTCAATTTCTTTCCATTGCAATTATTGATTATTTATGCAGGGAAGAAAATTCTGAGTCAGTTTAATTTTTCGACACGAAGATTTCAAAGTGTTTAAATAAACAATTACCAAGGTGCATTTTTTGTTTTTATTATATTTAAAACTCCCACCGACAGAGCTCCCATAGACTAATGGCTAGAGTGTTAGGCTTCGAAGCGAGTGGCCCTGGGTTCGAGTCCCAGCCTGAACGAAAATCTTCAATGTATACTTTTAGTTTCTAATTTGAAATTTCTTCTTCTTTTTTTTTAATTTTTCTATTTGCGAATATTGATTATTTATGTAGGGAGAAAAATTCTGAGTCAGTTTAATCATTCGACCTGTAAATTTCAAAGTGTTTGAATCAATAATTACCAAGGTGCATTTTTTGTTTTTATTATATTTAAGACTTCCATCGACAGAGCTCCGATAGCCTAGTGGCTAGACCGTTGGGTTCCAAGCGCGTGGTACTGGGTTCGAGTCCCGGCCGGAACGAAAATCTTCCATGTATATATTTCTCTTCTAATTTGAAGATTCTTTTTTTTTCAATTTCTTTCTTTTGCAAATATGGATTATTTATGTACGGAAGAAAATTCTGAGTCAGTTTAATCATTCGACCTTTAGATTTCAAAGATTTTAGATCAATAATTACTAAGGTGCATTTTTTGTTTTTATTATAATTAAGACACCGATCAACAGAGATCCGATAGTATATTGGCGAGAGCGTTGGGCTTCCATGAGTGTCGCCCTGGGTTCAAATCCCAGCCGGAAAGGAAATCTTAAATGCAAATATTTTTTTCTAATTTTATAATTCTTTTTTTTTTATTTTTCCCTTTTGCGAAGTCAGTCAGTCAGTCTGACAGTCAATCAGTCAAGCACTCAGTCATTCAGTCTCAGTCAGTCAGTCCAGTCAGTCAGTCACTCAGTCAGTCAGTTAGTCCTTCAGCCAGTCAGTCAAGCAGTCAGTCATTTAGTCTCAGTCAGTCAGTCATTCAGTCAGTCAGTCAGTCAGGCAGTCAGTCAGTCAGTCAGTCGGTCAGTCCTGTGCAGTCAGTTAGTCACTAAAGCAGTCAGTCAGTCTCAGTCAGTCAGTCAGTCCAGTCCAGTCTCAGTCAGTCAGTCTCGGTCAGTCAGTCAATCAGTCATTCAGTCAGTCAGTCAGTCAGGCAGTCAGTCAGTCGGTCAGCCTTATTCAGTCAGTCTGTCAGTCAGTCAGTCAGTCAGCCTTATTCAGTCAGTCTGTCAGTCATCCTTATTCAGTCAGTCTGTCAGTCAGTCAGTCGGTCAGTCCTGTCCAGTCAGTTAGTCAGTCAAGCAGTCAGTCAGGTAGTCAAGCAGTCAGTCAGTCAGTGTCAGTCAGTCATTTAGTCATTCAGTCAGTCAGTGAAATAGCCAGTCAGAGAGTCAAGCAGTCAGTCAGTCAGTCTCAGTCAGTCAGTTAGTCAGTCAGTCAGTCAGTCAGTCAGTCAGTCCAGTCTCAGTCAGTCAGGCAGTATCAGTCAGGCAGTAAGACTCCGCTCGACAGAACTCCGATAGCCTAATGGCTAGACCGCTGGTCTTCCAAGCGAGTGGCCTGGGTTCGAGTCCCAGCCGGAGCGAATATCTTCAATGTATGTATTTCTTTTCTAATTTGAAAATTCTTTTTTTTTTCAATTTCTTTCCTTTGCAATTATTGATTATTTATGTACGGAAGAAAATTCTGAGTCAGTTTAATCATTCGACCTTTAGATTTCAACGATTTTAGATCAATAATTACTAAGGTGCATTTTTTGTTTTTATTATAATTAAGACACCGATCAACAGAGATCCGATAGTATATTGGCGAGAGCGTTGGGCTTCCATGAGTGTCGCCCTGGGTTCGAATCCCAGCCGGAAAGGAAATCTTAAATGCAAATATTTTTTTCTAATTTTCTAATTCTTTTTTTTTTATTTTTCCCTTTTGCGAAGTCAGTCAGTCAGTCTGACAGTCAATCAGTCAAGCACTCAGTCATTCTGTCTCAGTCAGTCAGTCCAGTCAGTCAGTCACTCAGTCAGTCAGTTAGTCCTTCAGCCAGTCAGTCAAGCAGTCAGTCATTTAGTCTCAGTCAGTCAGTCATTCAGTCAGTCAGTCAGTCAGGCAGTCAGTCAGTCAGTCAGTCGGTCAGTCCTGTGCAGTCAGTTAGTCACTAAAGCAGTCAGTCAGTCTCAGTCAGTCAGTCAGTCAGTCAGTCCAGTCCAGTCTCAGTCAGTCAGTCAGTCAGTCTCGGTCAGTCAGTCTGTCAGTCATTCAGTCAGTCAGTCAGTCAGGCAGTCAGTCAGTCGGTCAGCCTTATTCAGTCAGTCTGTCAGTCAGTCAGTCAGTCAGCCTTATTCAGTCAGTCTGTCAGTCATCCTTATTCAGTCAGTCTGTCAGTCAGTCAGTCGGTCAGTCCTGTCCAGTCAGTTAGTCAGTCAAGCAGTCAGTCAGGTAGTCAAGCAGTCAGTCAGGTAGTCAAGCAGTCAGTCAGTCAGTGTCAGTCAGTCATTTAGTCATTCAGTCAGTCAGTGAAATAGCCAGTCAGAGAGTCAAGCAGTCAGTCAGTCAGTCTCAGTCAGTCAGTTAGTCAGTCAGTCAGTCAGTCAGTCAGTCAGTCAGTCCAGTCTCAGTCAGTCAGGCAGTTAGTCAGTCAGTCTCGGTCAGTCAGTGAGTCAGTCAGTCAGTATCAGTCAGTCAGTGAGTCAGTCTGTCAGTCAGGCAGTATCAGTCAGGCAGTAAGCCTCCGCTCGACAGAACTCCGATAGCCTAATGGCTAGACCGCTGGTCTTCCAAGCGAGTGGCCTGGGTTCGAGTCCCAGCCGGAGCGAATATCTTCAATGTATATATTTCTTTTCTAATTTGAAAATTCTTTTTTTTTTCAATTTCTTTCCTTTGCAATTATTGATTATTTATGTAGGGAAGAAAATTCTGAGTCAGTTTAATTTTTCGACACGAAGATTTCAAAGTGTTTAAATAAACAATTACCAAGGTGCATTTTTTGTTTTTATTATATTTAAAACTCCCACCGACAGAGCTCCCATAGACTAATGGCTAGAGTGTTGGGCTTCGAAGCGAGTGGCCCTGGGTTCGAGTCCCAGCCTGAACGAAAATCTTCAATGTATACTTTTAGTTTCTAATTTGAAATTTCTTCTTCTTTTTTTTTTTGTTTTTCTCTTTTGCGAATATTGATTATTTATGTAGGAAGAAAAATTCTGAGTCAGTTTAATTATTCGACCTGTAAATTTCAAAGTGTTTGAATCAATAATTACCAAGGTGCATTTTTTGTTTTTATTATATTTAAGACTTCCATCGACAGAGCTCCGATAGCCTAGTGGCTAGACCGTTGGGTTCCAAGCGCGTGGTACTGGGTTCGAGTCCCGGCCGGAACGAAAATCTTCCATGTATATATTTCTCTTCTAATTTGAAGATTCTTTTTTTTTCAATTTCTTTCTTTTGCAAATATGGATTATTTATGTACGGAAGAAAATTCTGAGTCAGTTTAATCATTCGACCTTTAGATTTCAAAGATTTTAGATCAATAATTACTAAGGTGCATTTTTTGTTTTTATTATAATTAAGACACCGATCAACAGAGATCCGATAGTATATTGGCGAGAGCGTTGTGCTTCCATGAATGTCGCCCTGGGTTCAAATCCCAGCCGGAAAGGAAATCTTAAATGCAAATATTTTTTTCTAATTTTATAATTCTTTTTTTTTTATTTTTCCCTTTTGCGAAGTCAGTCAGTCAGTCTGACAGTCAATCAGTCAAGCACTCAGTCATTCTGTCTCAGTCAGTCAGTCCAGTCAGTCAGTCACTCAGTCAGTCAGTTAGTCCTTCAGCCAGTCAGTCAAGCAGTCAGACATTTAGTCTCAGTCAGTCAGTCATTCAGTCAGTCAGTCAGTCAGGCAGTCAGTCTCAGTCAGTCAGTCAGTCAGTCAGTCCAGTCCAGTCTCAGTCAGTCAGTCAGTCAGTCTCGGTCAGTCAGTCAGTCAGTCATTCAGTCAGTCAGTCAGTCAGGCAGTCAGTCAGTCGGTCAGCCTTATTCAGTCAGTCTGTCAGTCATCCTTATTCAGTCAGTCTGTCAGTCAGTCAGTCGGTCAGTCCTGTCCAGTCAGTTAGTCAGTCAAGCAGTCAGTCAGGTAGTCAAGCAGTCAGTCAGTCAGTGTCAGTCAGTCATTTAGTCATTCAGTCAGTCAGTGAAATAGCCAGTCAGAGAGTCAAGCAGTCAGTCAGTCAGTCTCAGTCAGTCAGTTAGTCAGTCAGTCAGTCAGTCAGTCAGTCAGTCCAGTCTCAGTCAGTCAGGCAGTTAGTCAGTCAGTCTCGGTCAGTGAGTCAGTCAGTCAGTATCAGTCAGTCAGTGAGTCAGTCTGTCAGTCAGGCAGTATCAGTCAGGCAGTAAGACTCCGCTCGACCGAACTCCGATAGCCTAATGGCTAGACCGCTGGTCTTCCAAGCGAGTGGCCTGGGTTCGAGTCCCAGCCGGAGCGAATATCTTCAATGTATATATTTCTTTTCTAATTTGAAAATTCTTTTTTTTTTCAATTTCTTTCCTTTGCAATTATTGATTATTTATGTAGGGAAGAAAATTCTGAGTCAGTTTAATTTTTCGACACGAAGATTTCAAAGTGTTTAAATAAACAATTACCAAGGTGCATTTTTTGTTTTTATTATATTTAAAACTCCCACCGACAGAGGTCCCATAGACTAATGGCTAGAGTGTTAGGCTTCCAAGCGAGTGGCCCTGGGTTCGAGTCCCAGCCTGAACGAAAATCTTCAATGTATACTTTTAGTTTCTAATTTGAAATTTCTTCTTCTTTTTTTTTAATTTTTCTCTTTTGCGAATATTGATTATTTATGTAGGGAGAAAAATTCTGAGTCAGTTTAATTATTCGACCTGTAAATTTCAAAGTGTTTGAATCAATAATTACCAAGGTGCATTTTTTGTTTTTATTATATTTAAGACTTCCATCGACAGAGCTCCGATAGCCTAATGGCTAGACCGTTGGGTTCCAAGCGCGTGGTACTGGGTTCGAGTCCCGGCCGGAACGAAAATCTTCCATGTATATATTTCTCTTCTAATTTGAAGATTCGTTTTTTTTTCAATTTCTTTCTTTTGCAAATATGGATTATTTATGTACGGAAGAAAATTCTGAGTCAGTTTAATCATTCGACCTTTAGATTTCAAAGATTTTAGATCAATAATTACTAAGGTGCATTTTTTGTTTTCATTATAATTAAGACACCCATCAACAGAGATCCGATAGTATATTGGCGAGAGCGTTGGGCTTCCATGAGTGTCGCCCTGGGTTCAAATCCCAGCCGGAGAGGAAATCTTAAATGCAAATATTTTTTTATAATTCTTTTTTTTTTATTTTTCCCTTTTGCGAAGTCAGTCAGTCAGTCTGACAGTCAATCAGTCAAGCACTCAGTCATTCAGTCTCAGTCAGTCAGTCCAGACAGTCAGTCACTCAGTCAGTCAGTTAGTCCTTCAGCCAGTCAGTCAAGCAGTCAGTCATTTAGTCTCAGTCAGTCAGTCATTCAGTCAGTCAGTCGGTCAGTCCTGTGCAGTCAGTTAGTCACTAAAGCAGTCAGTCAGTCTCAGTCAGTCAGTCAGTCAGTCAGTCCAGTCCAGTCTCAGTCAGTCAGTCAGTCTCGGTCAGTCAGTCTGTCAGTCATTCAGTCAGTCAGTCAGTCAGGCAGTCAGTCAGTCGGTCAGCCTTATTCAGTCAGTCTGTCAGTCAGTCAGTCAGTCAGCCTTATTCAGTCAGTCTGTCAGTCATCCTTATTCAGTCAGTCTATCAGTCAGTCAGTCGGTCAGTCCTGTCCAGTCAGTTAGTCAGTCAAGCAGTCAGTCAGGTAGTCAAGCAGTCAGTCAGTCAGTGTCAGTCAGTCATTTAGTCATTCAGTCAGTCAGTGAAATAGCCAGTCAGAGAGTCAAGCAGTCAGTCAGTCAGTCTCAGTCAGTCAGTTAGTCAGTCAGTCAGTCAGTCAGTCAGTCAGTCAGGCAGTTAGTCAGTCAGTCTCGGTCAGTCAGTGAGTCAGTCAGTCAGTATCAGTCAGTCAGTGAGTCAGTCTGTCAGTCAGGCAGTATCAGTCAGGCAGTAAGACTCCGCTCGACAGAACTCCGATAGCCTAATGGCTAGACCGCTGGTCTTCCAAGCGAGTGGTCTGGGTTCGAGTCCCAGCCGGAACGAAAATCTTCCATGTATATATTTCTCTTCTAATTTGAAGATTCTTTTTTTTTCAATTTCTTTCTTTTGCAAATATGGATTATTTATGTACGGAAGAAAATTCTGAGTCAGTTTAATCATTCGACCTTTAGATTTCAAAGGTTTTAGATCAATAATTACTAAGGTGCATTTTTTGTTTTTATTATAATTAAGACACCGATCAACAGAGATCCGATAGTATATTGGCGAGAGCGTTGGGCTTCCATGAGTGTCGCCCTGGGTTCAAATCCCAGCCGGAAAGGAAATCTTAAATGCAAATATTTTTTTATAATTCTTTTTTTTTATTTTTCCCTTTTGCGAAGTCAGTCAGTCAGTCTGACAGTCAATCAGTCAAGCACTCAGTCATTCTGTCTCAGTCAGTCAGTCCAGTCAGTCAGTCACTCAGTCAGTCAGTTAGTCCTTCAGCCAGTCAGTCAAGCAGTCAGTCATCTAGTCTCAGTCAGTCAGTCATTCAGTCAGTCAGTCAGTCAGGCAGTCAGTCAGTCAGTCAGTCGGTCAGTCCTGTGCAGTCAGTAAGTCACTAAAGCAGTCAGTCAGTCTCAGTCAGTCAGTCAGTCAGTCCAGTCCAGTCTCAGTCAGTCAGTCAGTCAGTCTCGGTCAGTCAGTCTGTCAGTCATTCAGTCAGTCAGTCAGTCAGGCAGTCAGTCAGTCGGTCAGCCTTATTCAGTCAGTCTGTCAGTCAGTCAGTCAGTCAGCCTTATTCAGTCAGTCTGTCAGTCATCCTTATTCAGTCAGTCTGTCAGTCGGTCAGTCCTGTCCAGTCAGTTAGTCTGTCAAGCAGTCAGTCAGGTAGTCAAGCAGTCAGTCAGTCAGTGTCAGTCAGTCATTTAGTCATTCAGTCAGTCAGTGAAATAGCCAGTCAGAGTCAAGCAGTCAGTCAGTCAGTCTCAGTCAGTCAGTCAGTCCAGTCTCAGTCAGTCAGGCAGTTAGTCAGTCAGTCTCGGTCAGTCAGTGAGTCAGTCAGTCAGTATCAGTCAGTCAGTGAGTCAGTCTGTCAGTCAGGCAGTATCAGTCAGGCAGTAAGACTCCGCTCGACAGAACTCCGATAGCCTAATGGCTAGACCGCTGGTCTTCCAAGCGAGTGGCCTGGGTTCGAGTCCCAGCCGGAGCGAATATCTTCAATGTATATATTTCTTTTCTAATTTGAAAATTCTTTTTTTTTTTCAATTTCTTTCCTTTGCAATTATTGATTATTTATGTAGGGAAGAAAGTTCTGAGTCAGTTTAATTTTTCGACACGAAGATTTCAAAGTGTTTAAATAAACAATTACCAAGGTGCATTTTTTGTTTTTATTATATTTAAAACTCCCACCGACAGAGCTCCCATAGACTAATGGCTAGAGTGTTAGGCTTCCAAGCGAGTGGCCCTGGGTTCGAGTCCCAGCCTGAACGAAAATCTTCAATGTATACTTTTAGTTTCTAATTTGAAATTTCTCCTTCTTTTTTTTTAAATTTTTCTCTTTTGCGAATATTGATTATTTATGTAGGGAGAAAAATTCTGAGTCAGTTTAATTATTCGACCTGTAAATTTCAAAGTGTTTGAATCAATAATTACCAAGGTGCATTTTTTGTTTTTATTATATTTAAGACTTCCGTCGACAGAGCTCCGATAGCCTAATGGCTAGACCGTTGGGTTCCAAGCGCGTGGTACTGGGTTCGAGTCCCGGCTGGAACGAAAATCTTCCATGTATATATTTCTCTTCTAGTTTGAAGATACTTTTTTTTTTCAATTTCTTTCTTTTGCAAATATGGATTATTTATGTACGGAAGAAAATTCTGAGTCAGTTTAATCATTCGACCTTTAGATTTCAAAGATTTTAGATCAATAATTACTAAGGTGCATTTTTTGTTTTCATTATAATTAAGACACCCATCAACAGAGATCCGATAGTATATTGGCGAGAGCGTTGGGCTTCCATGAGTGTCGCCCTGGGTTCAAATCCCAGCCGGAGAGGAAATCTTAAATGCAAATATTTTTTTCTAATTTTATAATTCTTTTTTTTTTATTTTTCCCTTTTGCGAAGTCAGTCAGTCAGTCTGACAGTCAATCAGTCAAGCACTCAGTCATTCAGTCTCAGTCAGTCAGTCCAGTCAGTCAGTCACTCAGTCAGTCAGTTAGTCCTTCAGCCAGTCAGTCAAGCAGTCAGTCATTTAGTCTCAGTCAGTCAGTCATTCAGTCAGTCAGTCAGTCAGGCAGTCAGTCAGTCAGTCAGTCGGTCAGTCCTGTGCAGTCAGTTAGTCACTAAAGCAGTCAGTCAGTCTCAGTCAGTCAGTCAGTCAGTCAGTCCAGTCCAGTCTCAGTCAGTCAGTCAGTCAGTCTCGGTCAGTCTGTCAGTCAGTCATTCAGTCAGTCAGGCAGTCAGTCAGTCGGTCAGCCTTATTCAGTCAGTCTGTCAGTCAGTCAGTCAGTCAGCCTTATTCAGTCAGTCTGTCAGTCATCCTTATTCAGTCAGTCTGTCAGTCAGTCAGTCGGTCAGTCCTGTCCAGTCAGTTAGTCAGTCAAGCAGTCAGTCAGGTAGTCAAGCAGTCAGTCAGTCAGTGTCAGTCAGTCATTTAGTCATTCAGTCAGTCAGTGAAATAGCCAGTCAGAGAGTCAAGCAGTCAGTCAGTCAGTCTCAGTCAGTCAGTTAGTCAGTCAGTCAGTCAGTCCAGTCTCAGTCAGTCAGGCAGTTAGTCAGTCAGTCTCGGTCAGTCAGTGAGTCAGTCAGTCAGTATCAGTCAGTCAGTGAGTCAGTCTGTCAGTCAGGCAGTAAGACTCCGCTCGACAGAACTCCGATAGCCTAATGGCTAGACCGCTGGTCTTCCAAGCGAGTGGCCTGGGTTCGAGTCCCAGCCGGAGCGAATATCTTCAATGTATATATTTCTTTTCTAATTTGAAAATTCTTTTTTTTTTCAATCTCTTTCCTTTGCAATTATTGATTATTTATGTAGGGAAGAAAATTCTGAGTCAGTTTAATTTTTCGACACGAAGATTTCAAAGTGTTTAAATAAACAATTACCAAGGTGCATTTTTTGTTTTTATTATATTTAAAACTCCCACCGACAGAGCTCCCATAGACTAATGGCTAGAGTGTTAGGCTTCCAAGCGAGTGGCCCTGGGTTCGAGTCCCAGCCTGAACGAAAATCTTCAATGTATACTTTTAGTTTCTAATTTGAAATTTCTTCTTCTTTTCTTTTTAATTTTTCTCTTTTGCGAATATTGATTATTTATGTAGGGAGAAAAATTCTGAGTCAGTTTAATTATTCGACCTGTAAATTTCAAAGTGTTTGAATCAATAATTACCAAGGTGCATTTTTTGTTTTTATCATATTTAAGACTTCCATCGACAGAGCTCCGATAGCCTAATGGCTAGACCGTTGGCTTCCAAGCGCGTGGTACTGGGTTTGAGTCCCGGCCGGAACG
The DNA here is from genome assembly GCF_026930045.1 of Uloborus diversus. NCBI lineage: Eukaryota > Metazoa > Arthropoda > Arachnida > Araneae > Uloboridae > Uloborus > Uloborus diversus. The sequence goes on from NW_026558712.1 coordinate 34,622, forward strand.
AAAATCTTCCATGTATATATTTCTCTTCTAGTTTGAAGATACTTTTTTTTTTCAATTTCTTTCTTTTGCAAATATGGATTATTTATGTACGGAAGAAAATTCTGAGTCAGTTTAATCATTCGACCTTTAGATTTCAAAGATTTTAGATCAATAATTACTAAGGTGCATTTTTTGTTTTTATTATAATTAAGACACCGATCAACAGAGATCCGATAGTATATTGGCGAGAGCGTTGGGCTTCCATGAGTGTCGCCCTGGGTTCAAATCCCAGCCGGAAAGGAAATCTTAAATGCAAATATTTTTTTCTAATTTTATAATTCTTTTTTTTTTATTTTTCCCTTTTGCGAAGTCAGTCAGTCAGTCTGACAGTCAATCAGTCAAGCACTCAGTCAGTCAGTCTCAGTCAGTCAGTCCAGTCAGTCAGTCACTCAGTCAGTCAGTTAGTCCTTCAGCCAGTCAGTCAAGCAGTCAGTCATTTAGTCTCAGTCAGCCAGTCATTCAGTCAGTCAGTCAGTCAGGCAGTCAGTCAGTCGGTCAGTCCTGTGCATTCAGTTAGTCACTAAAGCAGTCAGTCAGTCTCAGTCAGTCAGTCAGTCCAGTCCAGTCTCAGTCAGTCAGTCAGTCAGTCTCGGTCAGTCAGTCAATCAGTCATTCAGTCAGTCAGTCAGTCAGGCAGTCAGTCAGTCGGTCAGCCTTATTCAGTCAGTCTGTCAGTCAGTCAGTCAGTCAGCCTTATTCAGTCAGTCTGTCAGTCATCCTTATTCAGTCAGTCTGTCAGTCAGTCAGTCGGTCAGTCCTGTCCAGTCAGTTAGTCAGTCAAGCAGTCAGTCAGGTAGTCAAGCAGTCAGTCAGTCAGTGTCAGTCAGTCATTTAGTCATTCAGTCAGTCAGTGAAATAGCCAGTCAGAGAGTCAAGCAGTCAGTCAGTTAGTCAGTCTCAGTCAGTCAGTTAGTCAGTCAGTCAGTCAGTCAGTCAGTCAGTCCAGTCTCAGTCAGTCAGGCAGTTAGTCAGTCAGTCTCGGTCAGTCAGTGAGTCAGTCAGTCAGTATCAGTCAGTCAGTGAGTCAGTCAGTCAGTCAGGCAGTATCAGTCAGGCAGTAAGACTCCGCTCGACAGAACTCCGATAGCCTAATGGCTAGACCGCTGGTCTTCCAAGCGAGTGGCCTGGGTTCGAGTCCCAGCCGGAGCGAATATCTTCAATGTATATATTTCTTTTCTAATTTGAAAATTCTTTTTTTTTCAATTTCTTTCCTTTGCAATTATTGATTATTTATGTAGGGAAGAAAATTCTGAGTCAGTTTAATTTTTCGACACGAAGATTTCAAAGTGTTTAAATAAACAATTACCAAGGTGCATTTTTTGTTTTTATTATATTTAAAACTCCCACCGACAGAGTTCCCATAGACTAATGGCTAGAGTGTTAGGTTTCCAAGCGAGTGGCCCTGGGTTCGAGTCCCAGCCTGAATGAAAATCTCCAATGTATACTTTTAGTTTCTAATTTGAAATTTCTTCTTCTTTTTTTTTTCATTTTTCTCTTTTGCGAATATTGATTATTTATGTAGGGAGAAAAATTCTGAGTCAGTTTAATTATTCGACCTGTAAATTTCAAAGTGTTTGAATCAATAATTACCAAGGTGCATTTTTTGTTTTTATTATATTTAAGACTTCCATCGACGGAGCTCCGATAGCCTAATGGCTACACCGTTGGGTTCCAAGCGCGTGGTACTGGGTTCGAGTCCCGGCCGGAACGAAAATCTTCCATGTATGTATTACTCTTCTAATTTGAAGATTCTTTTTTTTTTCAATTTCTTTCTTTTGCAAATATGGATTATTTATGTACGGAAGAAAATTCTGAGTCAGTTTAATCATTCGACCTTTAGATTTCAAAGATTTTAGATCAATAATTACTAAGGTGCATTTTTTGTTTTTATTATATTTAAGACTTCCATCGACAGAGCTCCGATAGCCTAATGGCTAGACCGTTGGGTTCCTAGCGCGTGGTACTGGGTTCGAGTCCCGGCCGGAAAGGAAATCTTAAATGCAAATATTGTTTTCTAATTTTATAATTCTTTTTTTTTTATTTTTCCCTTTTGCGAAGTCAGTCAGTCAGTCTGACAGTCAATCAGTCAAGCACTCAGTCATTCAGTCTCAGTCAGTCAGTCCAGTCAGTCAGTCACTCAGTCAGTCAGTTAGTCCTTCAGCCAGTCAGTCAAGCAGTCAGTCATTTAGTCTCAGTCAGTCAGTCATTCAGTCAGTCAGTGAGTCAGGCAGTCAGTCAGTCAGTCAGTCGGTCAGTCCTGTGCAGTCAGTTAGTCACTAAAGCAGTCAGTCAGTCTCAGTCAGTCAGTCAGTCAGTCAGTCCAGTCCAGTCTCAGTCAGTCAGTCAGTCAGTCTCGGTCAGTCAGTCAGTCAGTCATTCAGTCAGTCAGTCAGTCAGGCAGTCAGTCAGTCGGTCAGCCTTATTCAGTCAGTCTGTCAGTCAGTCAGTCAGTCAGCCTTATTCAGTCAGTCTGTCAGTCATCCTTATTTAGTCAGTCTGTCAGTCAGTCAGTCGGTCAGTCCTGTCCAGTCAGTTAGTCAGTCAAGCAGTCAGTCAGGTAGTCAAGCAGTCAGTCAGTCAGTGTCAGTCAGTCATTTAGTCATTCAGTCAGTCAGTGAAATAGCCAGTCAGAGAGTCAAGCAGTCAGTCAGTCAGTCTCAGTCAGTCAGTTAGACAGTCAGTCAGTCAGTCAGTCAGTCAGTCCAGTCTCAGTCAGTCAGGCAGTTAGTTAGTTAGTCTCGGTCAGTCAGTGAGTCAGTCAGTCAGTATCAGTCAGTCAGTGAGTCAGTCTGTCAGTCAGGCAGTATCAGTCAGGCAGTAAGACTCCGCTCGACAAAACTCCGATAGCCTAATGGCTAGACCGCTGGTCTTCCAAGCGAGTGGCCTGGGTTCGAGTCCCAGCCGGAGCGAATATCTTCAATGTATATATTTCTTTTCTAATTTGAAAATTCTTTTTTTTTCAATTTCTTTCCTTTGCAATTATTGATTATTTATGTAGGGAAGAAAATTCTGATTCAGTTTAATTTTTCGACACGAAGATTTCAAAGTGTTTAAATAAACAATTACCAAGGTGCATTTTTTGTTTTTATTATATTTAAAACTCCCACCGACAGAGCTCCCATAGACTAATGGCTAGAGTGTTAGGCTTCCAAGCGAGTGGCCCTGGGTTCGAGTCCCAGCCTGAACGAAAATCTTCAATGTATACTTTTAGTTTCTATTTTGAAATTTCTTCTTCTTTTTTTTTTTATTTTTTCTCTTTTGCGAATATTGATTATTTATGTAGGGAGAAAAATTCTGAGTCAGTTTAATTATTCGACCTGTAAATTTCAAAGTGTTTGAATCAATAATTACCAAGGTGCATTTTTTGTTTTTATTATATTTAAGACTTCCATCGACAGAGCTCCGATAGCCTAATGGCTAGACCGTTGGGTTCCTAGCGCGTGGTACTGGGTTCGAGTCCCGGCCGGAAAGGAAATCTTAAATGCAAATATTTTTTTCTAATTTTATAATTCTTTTTTTTTTATTTTTCCCTTTTGCGAAGTCAGTCAGTCAGTCTGACAGTCAATCAGTCAAGCACTCAGTCATTCAGTCTCAGTCAGTCAGTCCAGTCAGTCAGTCACTCAGTCAGTCAGTTAGTCCTTCAGCCAGTCAGTCAAGCAGTCAGTCATTTAGTCTCAGTCAGTCAGTCATTCAGTCAGTGAGTCAGTCTGTCAGTCAGGCAGTATCAGTCAGGCAGTAAGACTCCGCTCGACAGAACTCCGATAGCCTAATGGCTAGACCGCTGGTCTTCCAAGCGAGTGGCCTGGGTTCGAGACCCAGCCGGAGCGAATATCTTCAATGAATATATTTCTTTTCTAATTTGAAAATTCTTTTTTTTTTTTCAATTTCTTTCCTTTGCAATTATTGATTATTTATGTAGGGAAGAAAATTCTGAGTCAGTTTAATTTTTCGACACGAAGATTTCAAAGTGTTTAAATAAACAATTACCAAGGTGCATTTTTTGTTTTTATTATATTTAAAACTCCCACCGACAGAGCTCCCATAGACTAATGGCTGGAGTGTTAGGCTTCCAAGCGAGTGGCCCTGGGTTCGAGTCCCAGCCTGAACGAAAATCTTCAATGTATACTTTTAGTTTGAAATTTCTTCTTCTTTTTTTTTTAATTTTTCTCTTTTGCGAATATTGATTATTTATATAGGGAGAAAAATTCTGAGTCAGTTTAATTATTCGACCTGTAAATTTCAAAGTGTTTGAATCAATAATTACCAAGGTGCATTTTTTGTTTTTATTATATTTAAGACTTCCATCGACAGAGCTCCGATAGCCTAATGGCTAGACCGTTGGGTTCCTAGAGCGTGGTACTGGGTTCGAGTCCCGGCCGGAAAGGAAATCTTAAATGCAAACATTTTTTTCTAATTTTATAATTCTTTTTTTTTATTTTTCCCTTTTGCGAAGTCAGTCAGTCAGTCTGACAGTCAATCAGTCAAGCACTCAGTCATTCAGTCTCAGTCAGTCAGTCCAGTCAGTCAGTCACTCAGTCAGTCAGTTAGTCCTTCAGCCATTCAGTCAAGCAGTCAGTCATTTAGTCTCAGTCAGTCAGTCAGTCAGTCATTCAGTCAGTCAGTCAGTCAGGCAGTCAGTCAGTCGGTCAGTCCTGTGCAGTCAGTTAGTCACTAAAGCAGTCAGTCAGTCTCAGTCAGTCAGTCAGTCAGTCAGTCCAGTCCAGTCTCAGTCAGTCAGTCAGTCAGTCAGTCTCGGTCAGTCAGTCAGTCAGTCATTCAGTCAGTCAGTCAGTCAGGCAGTCAGTCAGTCGGTCAGCCTTATTCAGTCAGTCAGTCAGTCAGCCTTATTCAGTCAGTCTGTCAGTCATCCTTATTCAGTCAGTCTGTCAGTCAGTCAGTCGGTCAGTCCTGTCCAGTCAGTTAGTCAGTCAAGCAGTCAATCAGGTAGTCAAACAGTCAGTCAGTCAGTGTCAGTCAGTCATTTAGTCATTCAGTCAGTCAGTGAAATAGCCAGTCAGAGAGTCAAGCAGTCAGTCAGTCAGTCTCAGTCAGTCAGTTAGTCAGTGAGTCAGTCAGTCTGTCAGTCAGTCCAGTCTCAGTCAGTCAGGCAGTTAGTCAGTCAGTCTCGGTCAGTCAGTGAGTCAGTCAGTCAGTATCAGTCAGTCAGTGAGTCAGTCTGTCAGTCAGGCAGTATCAGTCAGGCAGTAAGACTCCGCTCGACAGAACTCCGATAGCCTAATGGCTAGACCGCTGGTCTTCCAAGCGAGTGGCCTGGGTTCGAGTCCCAGCCGGAGCGAATATCTTCAATGTATATATTTCTTTTCTAATTTGAAAATTCTTTTTTTTCAATTTCTTTCCTTTGCAATTATTGATTATTTATGTAGGGAAGAAAATTCTGAGTCAGTTTAATTTTTCGACACGAAGATTTCAAAGTGTTTAAATAAACAATTACCAAGGTGCATTTTTTGTTTTTATTATATTTAAAACTCCCACCGACAGAGCTCCCATAGACTAATGGCTAGAGTGTTAGGTTTCCAAGCGAGTGGCCCTGGGTTCGAGTCCCAGCCTGAACGAAAATCTTCAATGTATACTTTTAGTTTCTAATTTGAAATTTCTTCTTCTTTTTTTTTTTTAATTTTTCTCTTTTGCGAATATTGATTATTTATGTAGGGAGAAAAATTCTGAGTCAGTTTAATTATTCGACCTGTAAATTTCAAAGTGTTTGAATCAATAATTACCAAGGTGCATTTTTTGTTTTTATTATATTTAAGACTTCCATCGACAGAGCTCCGATAGCCTAATGGCTAGACCGTTGGGTTCCAAGCGCGTGGTACTGGGTTCGAGTCCGGCCGGAACGAAAATCTTCCATGTATATATTTCTCTTCTAATTTGAAGATTCTTTTTTTTTTCAATTTCTTTCTTTTGCAAATATGGATTATTTATGTACGGAAGAAAATTCTGAGTCAGTTTAATCATTCGACCTTTAGATTTCAAAGATTTTAGATCAATAATTACTAAGGTGCATTTTTTGTTTTTATTATAATTAAGACACCGATCAACAGAGATCCGATAGTATATTGGCGAGAGCGTTGGGCTTCCATGAGTGTCGCCCTGGGTTCAAATCCCAGCCGGAAAGGAAATCTTAAATGCAAATATTTTTTTCTAATTTTATAATTCTTTTTTTTTTTTATTTTTCCCTTTTGCGAAGTCAGTCAGTCAGTCTGACAGTCAATCAGTCAAGCACTCAGTCATTCAGTCTCAGTCAGTCAGTCCAGTCAGTCAGTCACTCAGTCAGTCAGTTAGTCCTTCAGCCAGTCAGTCAAGCAGTCAGTCATTTAGTCTCAGTCAGTCAGTCATTCAGTCAGTCAGTCAGTCAGGCAGTCAGTCAGTCAGTCAGTCGGTCAGTCCTGTGCAGTCAGTTAGTCACTAAAGCAGTCAGTCAGTCAGTCAGTCAGTCTAGTCCAGTCTCAGTCAGTCAGTCAGTCAGTCTCGGTCAGTCAGTCAGTCAGTCATTCAGTCAGGCAGTCAGTCAGTCGGTCAGCCTTATTCAGTCAGTCAGTCAGCCTTATTCAGTCAGTCTGTCAGTCATCCTTATTCAGTCAGTCTGTCAGTCAGTCAGTCGGTCAGTCCTGTCCAGTCAGTTAGTCAGTCAAGCAGTCAGTCAGGTAGTCAAGCAGTCAGTCAGTCAGTGTCAGTCAGTCATTTAGTCATTCAGTCAGTCAGTGAAATAGCCAGTCAGAGAGTCAAGCAGTCAGTCAGTCAGTCTCAGTCAGTCAGTTAGACAGTCAGTCAGTCAGTCAGTCCAGTCTCAGTCAGTCAGGCAGTTAGTCAGTCAGTCTCGGTCAGTCAGTGAGTCAGTCAGTCAGTATCAGTCAGTCAGTGAGTCAGTCTGTCAGTCAGGCAGTATCAGTCAGGCAGTAAGACTCCGCTCGACAAAACTCCGATAGCCTAATGGCTAGACCGCTGGTCTTCCAAGCGAGTGGCCTGGGTTCGAGTCCCAGCCGGAGCGAATATCTTCAATGTATATATTTCTTTTCTAATTTGAAAATTCTTTTTTTTTCAATTTCTTTCCTTTGCAATTATTGATTATTTATGTAGGGAAGAAAATTCTGAGTCAGTTTAATTTTTCGACACGAAGATTTCAAAGTGTTTAAATAAACAATTACCAAGGTGCATTTTTTGTTTTTATTATATTTAAAACTCCCACCGACAGAGCTCCCATAGACTAATGGCTAGAGTGTTAGGCTTCCAAGCGAGTGGCCCTGGGTTCGAGTACCAGCCTGAACGAAAATCTTCTATGTATACTTTTAGTTTCTATTTTGAAATTTCTTCTTCTTTTTTTTTTTAATTTTTCTCTTTTGCGAATATTGATTATTTATGTAGGGAGAAAAATTCTGAGTCAGTTTAATTATTCGACCTGTAAATTTCAAAGTGTTTGAATCAATAATTACCAAGGTGCATTTTTTGTTTTTATTATATTTAAGACTTCCATCGACAGAGCTCCGATAGCCTAATGGCTAGACCGTTGGGTTCCTAGCGCGTGGTACTGGGTTCGAGTCCCGGCCGGAAAGGAAATCTTAAATGCAAATATTTTTTTCTAATTTTATAATTCTTTTTTTTTTATTTTTCCCTTTTGCGAAGTCAGTCAGTCAGTCTGACAGTCAATCAGTCAAGCACTCAGTCATTCAGTCTCAGTCAGTCAGTCCAGTCAGTCAGTCACTCAGTCAGTCAGTTAGTCCTTCAGCCAGTCAGTCAAGCAGTCAGTCATTTAGTCTCAGTCAGTCAGTCATTCAGTCAGTCAGTCAGTCAGGCAGTCAGTCAGTCAGTCAGTCGGTCAGTCCTGTGCAGTCAGTTAGTCACTAAAGCAGTCAGTCAGTCTCAGTCAGTCAGTCAGTCAGTCAGTCCAGTCCAGTCTCAGTCAGTCAGTCAGTCAGTCTCGGTCAGTCAGTCAGTCAGTCATTCAGTCAGTCAGTCAGTCAGGCAGTCAGTCAGTCGGTCAGCCTTATTCAGTCAGTCTGTCAGTCAGTCAGTCAGTCAGCCTTATTCAGTCAGTCTGTCAGTCAGTCAGTCGGTTAGTCCTGTCCAGTCAGTTAGTCAGTCAAGCAGTCAGTCAGGTAGTCAAGCAGTCAGTCAGTCTGTCAGTCAGTCAGTCAGTCAGCCTTATTCAGTCAGTCTGTCAGTCATCCTTATTCAGTCAGTCTGTCAGTCAGTCAGTTGGTCAGTCCTGTCCAGTCAGTTAGTCAGTCAAGCAGTCAGTCAGGTAGTCAAGCAGTCAGTCAGTCAGTGTCAGTCAGTCATTTAGTCATTCAGTCAGTCAGTGAAATAGCCAGTCAGAGAGTCAAGCAGTCAGTCAGTCAGTCTCAGTCAGTCAGTTAGTCAGTCAGTCAGTCAGTCAGTCAGTCAGTCCAGTCTCAGTCAGTCAGGCAGTTAGTCAGTCAGTCTCGGTCAGTCAGTGAGTCAGTCAGTCAGTATCAGTCAGTCAGTGAGTCAGTCTGTCAGTCAGGCAGTATCAGTCAGGCAGTAAGACTCCGCTCGACAAAACTCCGATAGCCTAATGGCTAGACCGCTGGTCTTCCAAGCGAGTGGCCTGGGTTCGAGTCCCAGCCGGAGCGAATATCTTCAATGTATATATTTCTTTTCTAATTTGAAAATTCTTTTTTTTTCAATTTCTTTCCTTTGCAATTATTGATTATTTATGTAGGGAAGAAAATTCTGAGTCAGTTTAATTTTTCGACACGAAGATTTCAAAGTGTTTAAATAAACAATTACCAAGGTGCATTTTTTGTTTTTATTATATTTAAAACTCCCACCGACAGAGCTCCCATAGACTAATGGCTAGAGTGTTAGGCTTCCAAGCGAGTGGCCCTGGGTTCGAGTCCCAGCCTGAACGAAAATCTTCAATGTATACTTTTAGTTTCTATTTTGAAATTTCTTCTTCTTTTTTTTTTTAATTTTTCTCTTTTGCGAATATTGATTATTTATGTAGGGAGAAAAATTCTGAGTCAGTTTAATTATTCGACCTGTAAATTTCAAAGTGTTTGAATCAATAATTACCAAGGTGCATTTTTTGTTTTTATTATATTTAAGACTTCCATCGACAGAGCTCCGACAGCCTAATGGCTAGACCGTTGGGTTCCTAGCGCGTGGTACTGGGTTCGAGTCCCGGCCGGAAAGGAAATCTTAAATGCAAATATTTTTTTCTAATTTTATAATTCTTTTTTTTTATTTTTCCCTTTTGCGAAGTCAGTCAGTCAGTCTAACAGTCAATCAGTCAAGCACTCAGTCATTCAGTCTCAGTCAGTCAGTCCAGTCAGTCAGTCACTCAGTCAGTCAGTTAGTCCTTCAGCCAGTCAGTCAAGCAGTCAGTCATTTAGTCTCAGTCAGTCAGTCATTCAGTCAGTCAGTCAGTCAGGCAGTCAGTCAGTCAGTCAGTCGGTCAGTCCTGTGCAGTCAGTTAGTCACTAAAGCAGTCAGTCAGTCTCAGTCAGTCAGTCAGTCAGTCAGTCCAGTCCAGTCTCAGTCAGTCAGTCAGTCAGTCTCGGTCAGTCAGTCAGTCAGTCATTCAGTCAGTCAGTCAGTCAGGCAGTCAGTCAGTCGGTCAGCCTTATTCAGTCAGTCTGTCAGTCAGTCAGTCAGTCAGCCTTATTCAGTCAGTCTGTCAGTCATCCTTATTCAGTCAGTCTGTCAGTCAGTCAGTCGGTCAGTCCTGTCCAGTCAGTTAGTCAGTCAGGCAGTCAGTCAGTCGGTCAGCCTTATTCAGTCAGTCTGTCAGTCAGTCAGTCAGTCAGCCTTATTCAGTCAGTCTGTCAGTCATCCTTATTCAGTCAGTCTGTCAGTCAGTCAGTCGGTCAGTCCTGTCCAGTCAGTTAGTCAGTCAAGCAGTCAGTCAGGTAGTCAAGCAGTCAGTCAGTCAGTGTCAGTCAGTCATTTAGTCATTCAGTCAGTCAGTGAAATAGCCAGTCAGAGAGTCAAGCAGTCAGTCAGTCAGTCTCAGTCAGTCAGTTAGTCAGTCAGTCAGTCAGTCAGTCAGTCAGTCCAGTCTCAGTCAGTCAGGCAGTTAGTCAGTCAGTCTCGGTCAGTCAGTGAGTCAGTCAGTCAGTATCAGTCAGTCAGTGAGTCAGTCTGTCAGTCAGGCAGTATCAGTCAGGCAGTAAGACTCCGCTCGACAGAACTCCGATAGCCTAATGGCTAGACCGCTGGTCTTCCAAGCGAGTGGCCTGGGTTCGAGTCCCAGCCGGAGCGAATATCTTCAATGTATATATTTCTTTTCTAATTTGAAAATTCTTTTTTTTTCAATTTCTTTCCTTTGCAATTATTGATTATTTATGTAGGGAAGAAAATTCTGAGTCAGTTTAATTTTTCGACACGAAGATTTCAAAGTGTTTAAATAAAAAATTATAAAGGTGCATTTTTTGTTTTTATTATATTTAAAACTCCCACCGACAGAGCTCCCATAGACTAATGGCTAGAGTGTTAGGCTTCCAAGAGAGTGGCCCTGGGTTCGAGTCCCAGCCTGAACGAAAATCTTCAATGTATACTTTTAGTTTCTAATTTGAAATTTCTTCTTCTTTTTTTTTTAATTTTTCTCTTTTGCGAATATTGATTATTTATGTAGGGAGAAAAATTCTGAGTCAGTTTAATTATTCGACCTGTAAATTTCAAAGTGTTTGAATCAATAATTACCAAGGTGCATTTTTTGTTTTTATTATATTTAAGACTTCCATCGACAGAGCTCCGATAGCCTAATGGCTAGACCGTTGGGTTCCCAGCGCGTGGTACTGGGTTCGAGTCCCGGCCGGAAAGGAAATCTTAAATGCAAATATTTTTTTCTAATTTTATAATTCTTTTTTTTTTATTTTTCCCTTTTGCGAAGTCAGTCAGTCAGTCTGACAGTCAATCAGTCAAGCACTCAGTCATTCAGTCTCAGTCAGTCAGTCCAGTCAGTCAGTCACTCAGTCAGTCAGTTAGTCCTTCAGCCAGTCAGTCAAGCAGTCAGTCATTTAGTCTCAGTCAGTCAGTCATTCAGTCAGTCAGTCAGTCAGGCAGTCAGTCAGTCAGTCAGTCGGTCAGTCCTGTGCAGTCAGTTAGTCACTAAAGCAGTCAGTCAGTCTCAGTCAGTCAGTCAGTCAGTCAGTCCAGTCCAGTCTCAGTCAGTCAGTCAGTCAGTCTCGGTCAGTCAGTCAGTCAGTCATTCAGTCAGTCAGTCAGTCAGGCAGTCAGTCAGTCGGTCAGCCTTATTCAGTCAGTCTGTCAGTCAGTCAGTCAGTCAGCCTTATTCAGTCAGTCTGTCAGTCATCCTTATTCAGTCAGTCTGTCAGTCAGTCAGTCGGTCAGTCCTGTCCAGTCAGTTAGTCAGTCAGGCAGTCAGTCAGTCGGTCAGCCTTATTCAGTCAGTCTGTCAGTCAGTCAGTCAGTCAGCCTTATTCAGTCAGTCTGTCAGTCATCCTTATTCAGTCAGTCTGTCAGTCATCCTTATTCAGTCAGTCTGTCAGTCAGTCAGTCGGTCAGTCCTGTCCAGTCAGTTAGTCAGTCAAGCAGTCAGTCAGGTAGTCAAGCAGTCAGTCAGTCAGTGTCAGTCAGTCATTTAGTCATTCAGTCAGTCAGTGAAATAGCCAGTCAGAGAGTCAAGCAGTCAGTCAGTCAGTCTCAGTCAGTCAGTTAGACAGTCAGTCAGTCAGTCAGTCAGTCAGTCCAGTCTCAGTCAGTCAGGCAGTTAGTCAGTCAGTCTCGGTCAGTCAGTGAGTCAGTCAGTCAGTATCAGTCAGTCAGTGAGTCAGTCTGTCAGTCAGGCAGTATCAGTCAGGCAGTAAGACTCCGCTCGACAAAACTCCGATAGCCTAATGGCTAGACCGCTGGTCTTCCAAGCGAGTGGCCTGGGTTCGAGTCCCAGCCGGAGCGAATATTTTCAATGTATATATTTCTTTTCTAATTTGAAAATTCTTTTTTTTTCAATTTCTTTCCTTTGCAATTATTGATTATTTATGTAGGGAAGAAAATTCTGAGTCAGTTTAATTTTTCGACACGAAGATTTTAAAGTGTTTAAATAAACAATTACCAAGGTGCATTTTTTGTTTTTATTATATTTAAAACTCCCACCGACAGAGCTCCCATAGACTAATGGCTAGAGTGTTAGGCTTCCAAGCGAGTGGCCCTGGGTTCGAGTCCCAGCCTGAACGAAAATCTTCAATGTATACTTTTAGTTTCTATTTTGAAATTTCTTCCTCTTTTTTTTAATTTTTCTCTTTTGCGAATATTGATTATTTATGTAGGGAGAAAAATTCTGAGTCAGTTTAATTATTCGACCTGTAAATTTCAAAGTGTTTGAATCAATAATTACCAAGGTGCATTTTTTGTTTTTATTATATTTAAGACTTCCATCGACAGAGCTCCGATAGCCTAATGGCTAGACCGTTGGGTTCCTAGCGCGTGGTACTGGGTTCGAGTCCCGGCCGGAAAGGAAATCTTAAATGCAAATATTTTTTTCTAATTTTATAATTCTTTTTTTTTTATTTTTCCCTTTTGCGAAGTCAGTCAGTCAGTCTGACAGTCAATCAGTCAAGCACTCAGTCATTCAGTCTCAGTCAGTCAGTCCAGTCAGTCAGTCACTCAGTCAGTCAGTTAGTCCTTCAGCCAGTCAGTCAAGCAGTCAGTCATTTAGTCTCAGTCAGTCAGTCATTCAGTCAGTCAGTCAGTCAGGCAGTCAGTCAGTCAGTCAGTCGGTCAGTCCTGTGCAGTCAGTTAGTCACTAAAGCAGTCAGTCAGTCTCAGTCAGTCAGTCAGTCAGTCAGTCCAGTCCAGTCTCAGTCAGTCAGTCAGTCAGTCTCGGTCAGTCAGTCAGTCAGTCATTCAGTCAGTCAGTCAGTCAGGCAGTCAGTCAGTCGGTCAGCCTTATTCAGTCAGTCTGTCAGTCAGTCAGTCAGTCAGCCTTATTCAGTCAGTCTGTCAGTCATCCTTATTCAGTCAGTCTGTCAGTCAGTCAGTCGGTCAGTCCTGTCCAGTCAGTTAGTCAGTCAGGCAGTCAGTCAGTCGGTCAGCCTTATTCAGTCAGTCTGTCAGTCAGTCAGTCAGTCAGCCTTATTCAGTCAGTCTGTCAGTCATCCTTATTCAGTCAGTCTGTCAGTCAGTCAGTCGGTCAGTCCTGTCCAGTCAGTTAGTCAGTCAAGCAGTCAGTCAGGTAGTCAAGCAGTCAGTCAGTCAGTGTCAGTCAGTCATTTAGTCATTCAGTCAGTCAGTGAAATAGCCAGTCAGAGAGTCAAGCAGTCAGTCAGTCAGTCTCAGTCAGTCAGTTAGTCAGTCAGTCAGTCAGTCAGTCAGTCAGTCCAGTCTCAGTCAGTCAGGCAGTTAGTCAGTCAGTCTCGGTCAGTCAGTGAGTCAGTCAGTCAGTATCAGTCAGTCAGTGAGTCAGTCTGTCAGTCAGGCAGTATCAGTCAGGCAGTAAGACTCCGCTCGACAGAACTCCGATAGCCTAATGGCTAGACCGCTGGTCTTCCAAGCGAGTGGCCTGGGTTCGAGTCCCAGCCGGAGCGAATATCTTCAATGTATATATTTCTTTTCTAATTTGAAAATTCTTTTTTTTTCAATTTCTTTCCTTTGCAATTATTGATTATTTATGTAGGGAAGAAAATTCTGAGTCAGTTTAATTTTTCGACACGAAGATTTCAAAGTGTTTAAATAAACAATTACCAAGGTGCATTTTTTGTTTTTATTATATTTAAAACTCCCACCGACAGAGCTCCCAAAGACTAATGGCTAGAGTGTTAGGCTTCCAAGAGAGTGGCCCTGGGTTCGAGTCCCAGCCTGAACGAAAATCTTCAATGTATACTTTTAGTTTCTAATTTGAAATTTCTTCTTCTTTTTTTTTTAATTTTTCTCTTTTGCGAATATTGATTATTTATGTAGGGAGAAAAATTCTGAGTCAGTTTAATTATTCGACCTGTAAATTTCAAAGTGTTTGAATCAATAATTACCAAGGTGCATTTTTTGTTTTTATTATATTTAAGACTTCCATCGACAGAGCTCCGATAGCCTAATGGCTAGACCGTTGGGTTCCTAGCGCGTGGTACTGGGTTCGAGTCCCGGCCGGAAAGGAAATCTTAAATGCAAATATTTTTTTCTAATTTTATAATTCATTTTTTTTTTATTTTTCTTTTTTGCGAAGTCAGTCAGTCAGTCTGACAGTCAATCAGTCAAGCACTCAGTCATTCAGTCTCAGTCAGTCAGTCCAGTCAGTCAGTCACTCAGTCAGTCAGTTAGTCCTTCAGCCAGTCAGTCAAGCAGTCAGTCATTTAGTCTCAGTCAGTCAGTCATTCAGTCAGTCAGTCAGTCAGGCAGTCAGTCAGTCAGTCAGTCGGTCAGTCCTGTGCAGTCAGTTAGTCACTAAAGCAGTCAGTCAGTCAGTCAGTCAGTCAGTCAGTCAGTCAGTCCAGTCCAGTCTCAGTCAGTCAGTCAGTCAGTCTCGGTCAGTCAGTCAGTCAGTCATTCAGTCAGTCGGTCAGCCTTATTCAGTCAGTCTGTCAGTCAGTCAGTCAGTCAGCCTTATTCAGTCAGTCTGTCAGTCATCCTTATTCAGTCAGTCTGTCAGTCAGTCAGTCGGTCAGTCCTGTCCAGTCAGTTAGTCAGTCAAGCAGTCAGTCAGGTAGTCAAGCAGTCAGTCAGTCTGTCAGTCAGTCAGTCAGTCAGCCTTATTCAGTCAGTCTGTCAGTCATCCTTATTCAGTCAGTCTGTCAGTCAGTCAGTCGGTCAGTCCTGTCCAGTCAGTTAGACAGTCAAGCAGTCAGTCAGGTAGTCAAGCAGTCAGTCAGTCAGTGTCAGTCAGTCATTTAGTCATTCAGTCAGTCAGTGAAATAGCCAGTCAGAGAGTCAAGCAGTCAGTCAGTCAGTCTCAGTCAGTCAGTTAGTCAGTCAGTCAGTCAGTCAGTCCAGTCTCAGTCAGTCAGGCAGTTAGTCAGTCAGTCTCGGTCAGTCAGTGAGTCAGTCAGTCAGTATCAGTCAGTCAGTGAGTCAGTCTGTCAGTCAGGCAGTATCAGTCAGGCAGTAAGACTCCGATCGACAGAACTCCGATAGCCTAATGGCTAGACCGCTGGTCTTCCAAGCGAGTGGCCTGGGTTCGAGTCCCAGCCGGAGCGAATATCTTCAATGTATATATTTCTTTTCTAATTTGAAAATTCTTTTTTTTTTCAATTTCTTTCCTTTGCAATTATTGATTATTTATGTAGGGAAGAAAATTCTGAGTCAGTTTAATTTTTCGACACGAAGATTTCAAAGTGTTTAAATAAACAATTACCAAAGTGCATTTTTTGTTTTTATTATATTTAAAACTCCCACCGACAGAGCTCCCATAGACTAATGGCTAGAGAGTTAGGCTTCCAAGCGAGTGGCCCTGGGTTCGAGTTCCAGCCTGAACGAAAATCTTCAATGTATACTTTTAGTTTCTAATTTGAAATTTCTTCTTCTATTTTTTTAATTTTTCTCTTTTGCGAATATTGATTATTTATGTAGGGAGAAAAATTCTGAGTCAGTTTAATTATTCGACCTGTAAATTTCAAAGTGTTTGAATCAATAATTACCAAGGTGCATTTTTTGTTTTTATTATATTTAAGACTTCCATCGACAGAGCTCCGATAGCCTAATGGCTAGACCGTTGGGTTCCTAGCGCGTGGTACTGGGTTCGAGTCCCGGCCGGAAAGGAAATCTTAAATGCAAATATTTTTTTCTAATTTTATAATTCTTTTTTTTTTATTTTTCTTTTTTGCGAAGTCAGTCAGTCAGTCTGACAGTCAATCAGTCAAGCACTCAGTCATTCAGTCTCAGTCAGTCAGTCCAGTCAGTCAGTCACTCAGTCAGTCAGTTAGTCCTTCAGCCAGTCAGTCAAGCAGTCAGTCATTTAGTCTCAGTCAGTCAGTCATTCAGTCAGTCAGTCAGTCAGGCAGTCAGTCAGTCAGTCAGTCGGTCAGTCCTGTGCAGTCAGTTAGTCACTAAAGCAGTCCGTCGGTCTCAGTCAGTCATTCAGTCAGTCAGTCAGTCAGGCAGTCAGTCAGTCAGTCAGTCGGTCAGTCCTGTGCAGTCAGTTAGTCACTAAAGCAGTCAGTCAGTCTCAGTCAGTCAGTCAGTCAGTCAGTCCAGTCCAGTCTCAGTCAGTCAGTCAGTCAGTCTCGGTCAGTCAGTCAGTCAGTCATTCAGTCAGTCAGTCAGTCAGGCAGTCAGTCAGTCGGTCAGCCTTATTCAGTCAGTCTGTCAGTCAGTCAGTCAGTCAGCCTTATTCAGTCAGTCTGTCAGTCATCCTTATTCAGTCAGTCTGTCAGTCAGTCAGTCGGTCAGTCCTGTCCAGTCAGTTAGTCAGTCAAGCAGTCAGTCAGGTAGTCAAGCAGTCAGTCAGTCTGTCAGTCAGTCAGTCAGTCAGCCTTATTCAGTCAGTCTGTCAGTCATCCTTATTCAGTCAGTCTGTCAGTCAGTCAGTCGGTCAGTCCTGTCCAGTCAGTTAGTCAGTCAAGCAGTCAATCAGGTAGTCAAGCAGTCAGTCAGTCAGTGTCAGTCAGTCATTTAGTCATTCAGTCAGTCAGTGAAATAGCCAGTCAGAGAGTCAAGCAGTCAGTCAGTCAGTCTCAGTCAGTCAGTTAGTCAGTCAGTCAGTCAGTCAGTCAGTCCAGTCTCAGTCAGTCAGGCAGTTAGTCAGTCAGTCTCGGTCAGTCAGTGAGTCAGTCAGTCAGTATCAGTCAGTCAGTGAGTCAGTCTGTCAGTCAGGCAGTATCAGTCAGGCAGTAAGACTCCGCTCGACAGAACTCCGATAGCCTAATGGCTAGACCGCTGGTCTTCCAAGCGAGTGGCCTGGGTTCGAGTCCCAGCCGGAGCGAATATCTTCAATGTATATATTTCTTTTCTAATTTAAAATTCTTTTTTTTTCAATTTCTTTCCTTTGCAATTATTGATTATTTATGTAGGGAAGAAAATTCTGAGTCAGTTTAATTTTTCGACACGAAGATTTCAAAGTGTTTAAATAAACAATTACCAAGGTGCATTTTTTGTTTTTATTATATTTAAAACTCCCATCGACAGAGCTCCCATAGACTAATGGCTAGAGTGTTAGGCTTCCCAGCGAGTGGCCCTGGGTTCGAGTCCCAGCCTGAACGAAAATCTTCAATGTATACGTTTAGTTTCTAATTTGAAATTTCTTCTTCTTTTTTTTTTAATTTTTCTCTTTTGCGAATATTGATTATTTATGTAGGGAGAAAAATTCTGAGTCAGTTTAATTATTCGACCTGTAAATTTCAAAGTGTTTGAATCAATAATTACCAAGGTGCATTTTTTGTTTTTATTATATTTAAGACTTCCATCGACAGAGCTCCGATAGCCTAATGGCTAGACCGTTGGGTTCCTAGCGCGTGGTACTGGGTTCGAGTCCCGGCCGGAAAGGAAATCTTAAATGCAAACATTTTTTTATAATTCTTTTTTTTTTATTTTTCCCTTTTGCAAAGTCAGTCAGTCAGTCTGACAGTCAATCAGTCAAGCACTCAGTCATTCAGTCTCAGTCAGTCAGTCCAGTCAGTAAGTCACTCAGTCAGTCAGTTAGTCCTTCAGCCAGTTAGTCAAGCAGTCAGTCATTTAGTCTCAGTCAGTCAGTCATTCAGTCAGTCAGGCAGTCAGTCAGTCAGTCAGTCGGTCAGTCCTGTGCAGTCAGTTAGTCACTAAAGCAGTCAGTCAGTCTCAGTCAGTCAGTCAGTCAGTCAGTCCAGTCCAGTCTCAGTCAGTCAGTCAGTCAGTCTCGGTCAGTCAGTCAGTCAGTCATTCAGTCAGTCAGTCAGTCAGGCAGTCAGTCAGTCGGTCAGCCTTATTCAGTCAGTCTGTCAGTCAGTCAGTCAGCCTTATTCAGTCAGTCTGTCAGTCATCCTTATTCAGTCAGTCTGTCAGTCAGTCAGTCGGTCAGTCCTGTCCAGTCAGTTAGTCAGTCAAGCAGTCAGTCAGGTAGTCAAGCAGTCAGTCAGTCAGTGTCAGTCAGTCATTTAGTCATTCAGTCAGTCAGTGAAATAGCCAGTCAGAGAGTCAAGCAGTCAGTCAGTCAGTCTCAGTCAGTCAGTTAGTCAGTCAGTCAGTCAGTCAGTCAGTCAGTCCAGTCTCAGTCAGTCAGGCAGTTAGTCAGTCAGTCTCGGTCAGTCAGTGAGTCAGTCAGTCAGTATCAGTCAGTCAGTGAGTCAGTCTGTCAGTCAGGCAGTATCAGTCAGGCAGTAAGACTCCGCTCGACAGAACTCCGATAGCCTAATGGCTAGACCGCTGGTCTTCCAAGCGAGTGGCCTGGGTTCGAGTCCCAGCCGGAGCGAATATCTTCAATGTATATATTTCTTTTCTAATTTAAAATTCTTTTTTTTTCAATTTCTTTCCTTTGCAATTATTGATTATTTATGTAGGGAAGAAAATTCTGAGTCAGTTTAATTTTTCGACACGAAGATTTCAAAGTGTTTAAATAAACAATTACCAAGGTGCATTTTTTGTTTTTATTATATTTAAAACTCCCATCGACAGAGCTCCCATAGACTAATGGCTAGAGTGTTAGGCTTCCCAGCGAGTGGCCCTGGGTTCGAGTCCCAGCCTGAACGAAAATCTTCAATGTATACGTTTAGTTTCTAATTTGAAATTTCTTCTTCTTTTTTTTTTAATTTTTCTCTTTTGCGAATATTGATTATTTATGTAGGGAGAAAAATTCTGAGTCAGTTTAATTATTCGACCTGTAAATTTCAAAGTGTTTGAATCAATAATTACCAAGGTGCATTTTTTGTTTTTATTATATTTAAGACTTCCATCGACAGAGCTCCGATAGCCTAATGGCTAGACCGTTGGGTTCCTAGCGCGTGGTACTGGGTTCGAGTCCCGGCCGGAAAGGAAATCTTAAATGCAAACATTTTTTTATAATTCTTTTTTTTTATTTTTCCCTTTTGCAAAGTCAGTCAGTCAGTCTGACAGTCAATCAGTCAAGCACTCAGTCATTCAGTCTCAGTCAGTCAGTCCAGTCAGTAAGTCACTCAGTCAGTCAGTTAGTCCTTCAGCCAGTTAGTCAAGCAGTCAGTCATTTAGTCTCAGTCAGTCAGTCATTCAGTCAGTCAGGCAGTCAGTCAGTCAGTCAGTCGGTCAGTCCTGTGCAGTCAGTTAGTCACTAAAGCAGTCAGTCAGTCTCAGTCAGTCAGTCAGTCAGTCAGTCCAGTCCAGTCTCAGTCAGTCAGTCAGTCAGTCTCGGTCAGTCAGTCAGTCAGTCATTCAGTCAGTCAGTCAGTCAGGCAGTCAGTCAGTCGGTCAGCCTTATTCAGTCAGTCTGTCAGTCAGTCAGTCAGCCTTATTCAGTCAGTCTGTCAGTCATCCTTATTCAGTCAGTCTGTCAGTCAGTCAGTCGGTCAGTCCTGTCCAGTCAGTTAGTCAGTCAAGCAGTCAGTCAGGTAGTCAAGCAGTCAGTCAGTCAGTGTCAGTCAGTCATTTAGTCATTCAGTCAGTCAGTGAAATAGCCAGTCAGAGAGTCAAGCAGTCAGTCAGTCAGTCTCAGTCAGTCAGTTAGTCAGTCAGTCAGTCAGTCAGTCAGTCAGTCCAGTCTCAGTCAGTCAGGCAGTTAGTCAGTCAGTCTCGGTCAGTCAGTGAGTCAGTCAGTCAGTATCAGTCAGTCAGTGAGTCAGTCTGTCAGTCAGGCAGTATCAGTCAGGCAGTAAGACTCCGCTCGACAGAACTCCGATAGCCTAATGGCTAGACTGCTGGTCTTCCAAGCGAGTGGCCTGGGTTCGAGTCCCAGCCGGAGCGAATATCTTCAATGTATATATTTCTTTTCTAATTTGAAAATTCTTTTTTTTTTCAATTTCTTTCCTTTGCAATTATTGATTATTTATGTAGGGAAGAAAATTCTGAGTCAGTTTAATTTTTCGACACGAAGATTTCAAAGTGTTTAAATAAACAATTACCAATGTGCATTTTTTGTTTTTATTATATTTAAAACTCCCAACGACAGAGCTCCCATAGACTAATGGCTAGAGTGTTAGGCTTCCAAGCGAGTGGCCCTGGGTTCGCGTCCCAGCCTGAACGAAAATCTTCAATGTATACTTTTAGTTTCTAATTTGAAATTTCTTCTTCTTTTTTTTTTAATTTTTCTCTTTTGCGAATATTGATTATTTATGTAGGGAGAAAAATTCTGAGGCAGTTTAATTATTCGAACTGTGAATTTCAAAGTGTTTGAATCAATAATTACCAAGGTGCATTTTTTGTTTTTATTATATTTAAGACTTCCATCGACAGAGCTCCGGTAGCCTAATGGCTAGATCGTTGGGTTCCAAGTGCGTGGTACTGGGTTCGAGTCCCGGCCGGAACGAAAATCTTCCATGTATATATTTCTCTTCTAATTTGAAGATTCTTTTTTTTTTCAATTTCTTTCTTTTGCAAATATGGATTATTTATGTACGGAAGAAAATTCTGAGTCAGTTTAATCATTCGACCTTTAGATTTCAAAGATTTTAGATCAATAATTACTAAGGTGCATTTTTTGTTTTTATTATAATTAAGACACCGATCAACAGAGATGCGATAGTATATTGGCGAGAGCGTTGGGCTTCCATGAGTGTCGCCCTGGGTTCAAATCCCAGCCGGAAAGGAAATCTTAAATGCAAATATTTTTTTCAAATTTTATAATTCTTTTTTTTTATTTTTCCCTTTTGCGAAGTCAGTCAGTCAGTCTGACAGTCAATCAGTCAAGCACTCAGTCATTCAGTCTCAGTCAGTCAGTCCAGTCAGTCAGTCACTCAGTCAGTCAGTTAGTCCTTCAGCCAGTCAGTCAAGCAGTCAGTCATTTAGTCTCAGTCAGTCAGTCATTCAGTCAGTCGGTCAGTCCTGTGCAGTCAGTTAGTCACTAAAGCAGTCAGTCAGTCTCAGTCAGTCAGTCAGTCAGTCTCGGTCAGTCAACCAGTCAGTCATTCAGTCAGTCAGTCAGGCAGTCAGTCAGTCGGTCAGCCTTATTCAGTCAGTCTGTCAGTCAGTCTGTCAGTCAGCCTTATTCAGTCAGTCTGTCAGTCATCCTTATTCAATCAGTCTGTCAGTCAGTCAGTCGGTCAGTCCTGTCCAGTCAGTTAGTCAGTCAAGCAGTCAGTCAGGTAGTCAAGCAGTCAGTCAGCCAGTGTCAGTCAGTCATTTAGTCATTCAGTCAGTCAGTGAAATTGCCAGTCAGAGAGTCAAGCAGTCAGTCAGTCAGTCTCAGTCAGTCAGTTAGTCAGTCAGTCAGTCAGTCAGTCAGTCAGTCCAGTCTCAGTCAGTCAGGCAGTTATTCAGTCAGTCTCGGTCAGTCAGTGAGTCAGTCAGTCAGTATCAGTCAGTCAGTGAGTCAGTCTGTCAGTCAGGCAGTATCAGTCAGGCAGTAAGACTCCGCTCGACAGAACTCCGATAGCCTAATGGCTAGACCGCTGGTCTTCCAAGCGAGTGGCCTGGGTTCGAGTCCCAGCCGGAGCGAATATCTTCAATGTATATATTTCTTTTCTAATTTAAAATTCTTTTTTTTTCAATTTCTTTCCTTTGCAATTATTGATTATTTATGTAGGGAAGAAAATTCTGAGTCAGTTTAATTTTTCGACACGAAGATTTCAAAGTGTTTAAATAAACAATTACCAAGGTGCATTTTTTGTTTTTATTATATTTAAAACTCCCACCGACAGAGCTCCCATAGACTAATGGCTAGAGTGTTAGGCTTCCAAGCGAGTGGCCATGGGTTCGAGTCCCAGCCTGAACGAAAATCTTCAATGTATACGTTTAGTTTCTAATTTGAAATTTCTTCTTCTTTTTTTTTAATTTTTCTCTTTTGCGAATATTGATTATTTATGTAGGGAGAAAAATTCTGAGTCAGTTTAATTATTCGACCTGTAAATTTCAAAGTGTTTGAATCAATAATTACCAAGGTGCATTTTTTGTTTTTATTATATTTAAGACTTCCATCGACAGAGCTCCGATAGCCTAATGGCTAGACCGTTGGGTTCCTAGCGCGTGGTACTGGGTTCGAGTCCCGGCCGGAAAGGAAATCTTAAATGCAAACATTTTTTTATAATTCTTTTTTTTTTATTTTTCCCTTTTGCAAAGTCAGTCAGTCAGTCTGACAGTCAATCAGTCAAGCACTCAGTCATTCAGTCTCAGTCAGTCAGTCCAGTCAGTAAGTCACTCAGTCAGTCAGTTAGTCCTTCAGCCAGTTAGTCAAGCAGTCAGTCATTTAGTCTCAGTCAGTCAGTCATTCAGTCAGTCAGGCAGTCAGTCAGTCAGTCAGTCGGTCAGTCCTGTGCAGTCAGTTAGTCACTAAAGCAGTCAGTCAGTCTCAGTCAGTCAGTCAGTCAGTAGTCCAGTCCAGTCTCAGTCAGTCAGTCAGTCAGTCAGGCAGTCAGTCAGTCGGTCAGCCTTATTCAGTCAGTCTGTCAGTCAGTCAGTCAGTCAGCCTTATTCAGTCAGTCTGTCAGTCATCCTTATTCAGTCAGTCTGTCAGTCATCCTTATTCAGTCAGTCAGTCAGTCGGTCAGTCCTGTCCAGTCAGTTAGTCAGTCAAGCAGTCAGTCAGGTAGTCAAGCAGTCAGTCAGTCAGTGTCAGTCAGTCATTTAGTCATTCAGTCAGTCAGTGAAATAGCCAGTCAGAGAGTCAAACAGTCAGTCAGTCAGTCTCAGTCAGTCAGTTAGTCAGTCAGTCAGTCAGTCAGTCAGTCCAGTCTCAGTCAGTCAGGCAGTTAGTCAGTCAGTCTCGGTCAGTCAGTGAGTCAGTCAGTCAGTCAGTGAGTCAGTCTGTCAGTCAGGCAGTATCAGCCAGGCAGTTAGACTCCGCTCGACAGAACTCCGATAGCCTAATGGCTAGACCGCTGGTCTTCCAAGCGAGTGGCCTGGGTTCGAGTCCCAGCCGGAGCGAATATCTTCAATGTATATATTTCTTTTCTAATTTGAAAATTCTTTTTTTTTTCAATTTCTTTCCTTTTCAATTATTGATTATTTATGTAGGGAAGAAAATTCTGAGTCAGTTTAATTTTTCGACACGAAGATTTCAAAGTGTTTAAATAAACAATTACCAAGGTGCATTTTTTGTTTTTATTATATTTAAAACTCCCACCGACAGAGCTCCCATAGACTAATGGCTAGAGTGTTAGACTTCCAAGCGAGTGGCCCTGGGTTCGAGTCCCAGCCTGAACGAAAATCTTCAATGTATACTTTTAGTTTCTAATTTGAAATTTCTTCTTCTTTTTTTTTAATTTTTCTCTTTTGCGAATATTGATTATTTATGTAGGGAGAAAAATTCTGAGTCAGTTTAATTATTCGACCTGTAAATTTCAAAGTGTTTGAATCAATAATTACCAAGGTGCATTTTTTGTTTTTATTATATTTAAGACTTCCATCGACAGAGCTCCGATAGCCTAATGGCTAGACCGTTGGGTGCCTAGCGCGTGGTACTGGGTTCGAGTCCCGGCCGGAAAGGAAATCTTAAATGCAAATATTTTTTTCTAATTTTATAATTCTTTTTTTTTTATTTTTCCCTTTTGCGAAGTCAGTCAGTCAGTCTGACAGTCAATCAGTCAAGCACTCAGTCATTCAGTCTCAGTCAGTCAGTCCAGTCAGTCAGTCACTCAGTCAGTCAGTTAGTCCTTCAGCCAGTCAGTCAAGCAGTCAGTCATTTAGTCTCAGTCAGTCAGTCATTCAGTCAGTCAGTCAGTCAGTCGGTCAGTTCTGTGCAGTCAGTTAGTCACTAAAGCAGTCAGTCAGTCTCAGTCAGTCAGTCAGTCAGTCAGTCCAGTCCAGTCTCAGTCAGTCAGTCAGTCAGTCTCGGTCAGTCAGTCAGTCTCGGTCAGTCAGTCAGTCTGTCAGTCAGTCAGTCAGTCAGCCTTATTCAGTCAGTCTGTCAGTCATCCTTATTCAGTCAGTCTGTCAGTCAGTCAGTCGGTCAGTCCTGTCCAGTCAGTTAGTCAGTCAAGCAGTCAGTCAGGTAGTCAAGCAGTCAGTCAGTCAGTGTCAGTCAGTCATTTAGTCCTTCAGTCAGTCAGTGAAATAGCCAGTCAGAGAGTCAAGCAGTCAGTCAGTCAGTCTCAGTCAGTCAGTTAGTCAGTCAGTCAGTCAGTCAGTCAGTCAGTCCAGTCTCAGTCAGTCAGGCAGTTAGTCAGTCAGTCTCGGTCAGTCAGTGAGTCAGTCAGTCAGTATCATCAGTCAGTGAGTCAGTCTGTCAGTCAGGCAGTATCAGTCAGGCAGTAAGACTCCGCTCGACAGAACTCCGATAGCCTAATGGCTAGACCGCTGGTCTTCCAAGCGCGTGGCCTGGGTTCGAGTCCCAGCCGGAGCGAATATCTTCAATGTATATACTTCTTTTCTAATTTGAAAATTCTTTTTTTTTTTCAATTTCTTTCATTTGCAATTATTGATTATTTATGTAGGGAAGAAAATTCTGAGGCAGTTTAATTTTTCGACACGAAGATTTCAAAGTGTTTAAATAAACAATTACCAAGGTGCATTTTTTGTTTTTATCATATTTAAAACTCCCACCGACAGAGCTCCCATAGACTAATGGCTAGAGTGTTAGGCTTCCAAGCGAGTGGCCCTGGGTTCGAGTCCCAGCCTGAACGAAAATCTTCAATGTATACTTTTAGTTTCTAATTTGAAATTTCTTCTTCTTTTTTTTTTAATTTTTCTCTTTTGCGAATATTGATTATTTATGTAGGGAGAAAAATTCTGAGTCAGTTTAATTATTCGACCTGTAAATTTCAAAGTGTTTGAATCAATAATTACCAAGGTGCATTTTTTTTTTTATATTATATTTAAGACTTCCATCGACAGAGCTCCGATAGCCTAATGGCTAGACCGTTGGGTTCCTAGCGCGTGGTACTGGGTTCGAGTCCCGGCCGGAAAGGAAATCTTAAATGCAAATATTTTTTTATAATTCTTTTTTTTTTATTTTTCCCTTTTGCGAAGTCAGTCAGTCAGTCTGACAGTCAATCAGTCAAGCACTCAGTCATTCAGTCTCAGTCAGTCAGTCCAGTCAGTCAGTCACTCAGTCAGTCAGTTAGTCCTTCAGCCAGTCAGTCAAGCAGTCAGTCATTTAGTCTCAGTCAGTCAGTCATTCAGTCAGTCAGTCAGTCAGGCAGTCAGTCAGTCAGTCAGTCGGTCAGTCCTGTGCAGTCAGTTAGTCACTAAAGCAGTCAGTCAGTCTCAGTCAGTCAGTCAGTCAGTCAGTCAGTCCTGTCCAGTCTCAGTCAGTCAGTCAGTCAGTCTCGGTCAGTCAGTCAGTCAGTCATTCAGTCAGTCAGTCAGTCAGGCAGTCAGTCAGTCGGTCAGCCTTATTCAGTCAGTCTGTCAGTCAGTCAGTCAGTCAGCCTTATTCAGTCAGTCTGTCAGTCATCCTTATTCAGTCAGTCTGTCAGTCAGTCAGTCGGTCAGTCCTGTCTAGTCAGTTAGTCAGTCAAGCAGTCAGTCAGGTAGTCAAGCAGTCAGTCAGTCAGTGTCAGTCAGTCATTTAGTCATTCAGTCAGTCAGTGAAATAGCCAGTCAGAGAGTCAAGCAGTCAGTCAGTCAGTCTCAGTCAGTCAGTTAGTCAGTCAGTCAGTCAGTCAGTCAGTCAGTCCAGTCTCAGTCAGTCAGGCAGTTAGTCAGTCAGTCTCGGTCAGTCAGTGAGTCAGTCAGTCAGTATCAGTCAGTCAGTGAGTCAGTCTGTCAGTCAGGCAGTATCAGTCAGGCAGTAAGACTCCGCTCGACAGAACTCCGATAGCCTAATGGCTAGACCGCTGGTCTTCCAAGCGAGTGGCCTGGGTTCGAGTCCCAGCCGGAGCGAATATCTTCAATGTATATATTTCTTTTCTAATTTGAAAATTCTTTTTTTTTTCAATTTCTTTCCTTTGCAATTATTGATTATTTATGTAGGGAAGAAAATTCTGAGTCAGTTTAATTTTTCGACACGAAGATTTCAAAGTGTTTAAATAAACAATTACCAAGGTGCATTTTTTGTTTTTATCATATTTAAAACTCCCACCGACAGAGCTCCCATAGACTAATGGCTAGAGTGTTAGGCTTCCAAGCGAGTGGCCCTGGGTTCGAGTCCCAGCCTGAACGAAAATCTTCAATGTATACTTTTAGTTTCTAATTTGAAATTTCTTCTTCTTTTTTTTTAATTTTTCTCTTTTGCGAATATTGATTATTTATGTAGGGAGAAAAATTCTGAGTCAGTTTAATTATTCGACCTGTAAATTTCAAAGTGTTTGAATCAATAATTACCAAGGTGCATTTTTTGTTTTTATTATATTTAAGACTTCTATCGACAGAGCTCCGATAGCCTAATGGCTAGACCGTTGGGTTCCTAGCGCGTGGTACTGGGTTCGAGTCCCGGACGGAAAGGAAATCTTAAATGCAAATATTTTCTTCTAATTTTATAATTCTTTTTTTTTTATTTTTCCCTTTTGCGAAGTGAGTCAGTCAGTCTGACAGTCAATCAGTCAAGCACTCAGTCATTCAGTCTCAGTCAGTCAGTCCAGTCAGTCAGTCACTCAGTCAGTCAGTTAGTCCTTCAGCCAGCCAGTCAAGCAGTCAGTCATTTAGTCTCAGTCAGTCAGTCATTCAGTCAGTCAGTCAGTCAGGCAGTCAGTCAGTCAGTCAGTCGGTCAGTCCTGTGCAGTCAGTTAGTCACTAAAGCAGTCAGTCAGTCTCAGTCAGTCAGTCAGTCAGTCAGTCCAGTCCAGTCTCAGTCAGTCAGTCAGTCAGTCTCGGTCAGTCAGTCAGTCAGTCATTCAGTCAGTCAGTCAGTCAGGCAGTCAGTCAGTCGGTCAGCCTTATTCAGTCAGTCTGTCAGTCAGTCAGTCAGTCAGCCTTATTCAGTCAGTCTGTCAGTCATCCTTATTCAGTCAGTCTGTCAGTCAGTCAGTCGGTCAGTCCTGTCCAATCAGTTAGTCAGTCAAGCAGTCAGTCAGGTAGTCAGGCAGTCAGTCAGTCAGTGTCAGTCAGTCATTTAGTCATTCAGTCAGTCAGTGAAATAGCCAGTCAGAGAGTCAAGCAGTCAGTCAGTCAGTCTCAGTCAGTCAGTTAGTCAGTCAGTCAGTCAGTCAGTCCAGTCTCAGTCAGTCAGGCAGTTAGTCAGTCAGTCTCGGTCAGTCAGTGAGTCAGTCAGTCAGTATCAGTCAGTCAGTGAGTCAGTCTGTCAGTCAGTCAGTATCAGTCAGGCAGTAAGACTCCGCTCGACAGAACTCCGATAGCCTAATGGCTAGACCGCTGGTCTTCCAAGCGAGTGGCCTGGGTTCGAGTCCCAGCCGGAGCGAATATCTTCAATGTATATATTTCTTTTCTAATTTGAAAATTCTTTTTTTTTTCAATTTCTTTCCTTTGCAATTATTGATTATTTATGTAGGGAAGAAAATTCTGAGTCAGTTTAATTTTTCGACACGAAGATTTCAAAGTGTTTAAATAAACAATTACCAAGGTGCATTTTTTGTTTTTATTATATTTAAAACTCCCACCGACAGAGCTCCCATAGACTAATGGCTAGAGTGTTAGGCTTCCAAGCGAGTGGCCCTGGGTTCGAGTCCCAGCCTGAGCGAAAATCTTCAATGTATACTTTTAGTTTCTAATTTGAAATTTCTTCTTCTTTTTTTTTAATTTTTCTCTTTTGCGAATATTGATTATTTATGTAGGGAGAAAAATTCTGAGTCAGTTTAATTATTCGACCTGTAAATTTCAAAGTGTTTGAATCAATAATTACCAAGGTGCATTTTTTGTTTTTATTATATTTAAGACTTCTATCGACAGAGCTCCGATAGCCTAATGGCTAGACCGTTGGGTTCCTAGCGCGTGGTACTGGGTTCGAGTCCCGGCCGGAAAGGAAATCTTAAATGCAAATATTTTCTTCTAATTTTATAATTCTTTTTTTTTTTATTTTTCCCTTTTGCGAAGTGAGTCAGTCAGTCTGACAGTCAATCAGTCAAGCACTCAGTCATTCAGTCTCAGTCAGTCAGTCCAGTCAGTCAGTCACTCAGTCAGTCAGTTAGTCCTTCAGCCAGTCAGTCAAGCAGTCAGTCATTTAGTCTCAGTCAGTCAGTCATTCAGTCAGTCAGTCAGTCAGGCAGTCAGTCAGTCAGTCAGTCGGTCAGTCCTGTGCAGTCAGTTAGTCACTAAAGCAGTCAGTCAGTCTCAGTCAGTCAGTCAGTCAGTCAGTCCAGTCCAGTCTCAGTCAGTCAGTCAGTCAGTCTCGGTCAGTCAGTCAGTCAGTCATTCAGTCAGTCAGTCAGTCAGGCAGTCAGTCAGTCGGTCAGCCTTATTCAGTCAGTCTGTCAGTCAGTCAGTCAGTCAGCCTTATTCAGTCAGTCTGTCAGTCATCCTTATTCAGTCAGTCTGTCAGTCAGTCAGTCGGTCAGTCCTGTCCAGTCAGTTAGTCAGTCAAGCAGTCAGTCAGGTAGTCAAGCAGTCAGTCAGTCAGTGTCAGTCAGTCATTTAGTCATTCAGTCAGTCAGTGAAATAGCCAGTCAGAGAGTCAAGCAGTCAGTCAGTCAGTCTCAGTCAGTCAGTTAGTCAGTCAGTCAGTCAGTCAGTCAGTCCAGTCTCAGTCAGTCAGGCAGTTAGTCAGTCAGTCTCGGTCAGTCAGTGAGTCAGTCAGTCAGTATCAGTCAGTCAGTGAGTCAGTCTGTCAGTCAGGCAGTATCAGTCAGGCAGTAAGACTCCGCTCGACAGAACTCCGATAGCCTAATGGCTAGACCGCTGGTCTTCCAAGCGAGTGGCCTGGGTTCGAGTCCCAGCCGGAGCGAATATCTTCAATGTATATATTTCTTTTCTAATTTGAAAATTCTTTTTTTTTTCAATTTCTTTCCTTTGCAATTATTGATTATTTATGTAGGGAAGAAAATTCTGAGTCAGTTTAATTTTTCGACACGAAGATTTCAAAGTGTTTAAATAAACAATTACCAAGGTGCATTTTTTGTTTTTATTATATTTAAAACTCCCACCGACAGAGCTCCCATAGACTAATGGCTAGAGTGTTAGGCTTCCAAGCGAGTGGCCCTGGGTTCGAGTCCCAGCCTGAGCGAAAATCTTCAATGTATACTTTTAGTTTCTAATTTGAAATTTCTTCTTCTTTTTTTTTAATTTTTCTCTTTTGCGAATATTGATTATTTATGTAGGGAGAAAAATTCTGAGTCAGTTTAATTATTCGACCTGTAAATTTCAAAGTGTTTGAATCAATAATTACCAAGGTGCATTTTTTGTTTTTATTATATTTAAGACTTCCATCGACAGAGCACCGATAGCCTAATGGCTAGACCGTTGGGTTCCTAGCGCGTGGTACTGGGTTCGAGTCCCGGCCGGAAAGGAAATCTTAAATGCAAATATTTTTTTCTAATTTTATAATTCTTTTTTTTTATTTTTCCCTTTTGCGAAGTCAGTCAGTCAGTCTGACAGTCAATCAGTCAAGCACTCAGTCATTCAGTCTCAGTCAGTCAGTCCAGTCAGTCAGTCACTCAGTCAGTCAGTTAGTCCTTCAGCCAGTCAGTCAAGCAGTCAGTCATTTAGTCTCAGTCAGTCAGTCATTCAGTCAGTCAGTCAGTCAGGCAGTCAGTCAGTCAGTCAGTCGGTCAGTCCTGTGCAGTCAGTTAGTCACTAAAGCAGTCAGTCAGTCTCAGTCAGTCAGTCAGTCAGTCAGTCGAGTCCAGTCTCAGTCAGTCAGTCAGTCAGTCTCGGTCAGTCAGTCAGTCAGTCAGTCAGTCAGTCAGTCAGTCAGTCAGTCAGGCAGTCAGTCAGTCGGTCAGCCTTATTCAGTCAGTCTGTCAGTCAGTCAGTCAGTCAGCCTTATTCAGTCAGTCTGTCAGTCATCCTTATTCTGTCAGTCTGTCAGTCAGTCAGTCGGTCAGTCCTGTCCAGTCAGTTAGTCAGTCAAGCAGTCAGTCAGGTAGTCAAGCAGTCAGTCAGTCAGTGTCAGTCAGTCATTTAGTCATTCAGTCAGTCAGTGAAATAGCCAGTCAGAGAGTCAAGCAATCAGTCAGTCAGTCTCAGTCAGTCAGTTAGTCAGTCAGTCAGTCAGTCAGTCCAGTCTCAGTCAGTCAGGCAGTTAGTCAGTCAGTCTCGGTCAGTCAGTGAGTCAGTCAGTCAGTATCAGTCAGTCAGTGAGTCAGTCCGTCAGTCAGGCAGTATCAGTCAGGCAGCAAGACTCCGCTCGACAGAACTCCGATAGCCTAATGGCTAGACCGCTGGTCTTCCAAGCGAGTGGCCTGGGTTCGAGTCCCAGCCGGAGCGAATATCTTCAATGTATATATTTCTTTTCTAATTGGAAAATTCTTTTTTTTTTCAATTTCTTTCCTTTGCAATTATTGATTATTTATGTAGGGAAGAAAATTCTGAGTCAGTTTAATTTTCCGACACGAAGATTTCAAAGTGTTTAAATAAACAATTACCAAGGTGCATTTTTTGTTTTTATTATATTTAAAACTCCCACCGACAGAGCTCCCATAGACTAATGGCTAGAGTGTTAGGCTTCCAAGCGAGTGGCCCTGGGTTCGAGTCCCAGCCTGAACGAAAATCTTCAATGTATACTTTTAGTTTCTAATTTGAAATTTCTTCTTCTTTTTTTTTTAATTTTTCTCTTTTGCGAATATTGATTATTTATGTAGGGAGAAAAATTCTGAGTCAGTTTAATTATTCGACCTGTAAATTTCAAAGTGTTTGAATCAATAATTACCAAGGTGCATTTTTTGTTTTTATTATATTTAAGACTTCCATCGGCAGAGCTCCGATAGCCTAATGGCTAGACCGTTGGGTTCCTAGCGCGTGGTACTGGGTTCGAGTCCCGGACGGAAAGGAAATCTTAAATGCAAATATTTTCTTCTAATTTTATAATTCTTTTTTTTTTTATTTTTCCCTTTTGCGAAGTGAGTCAGTCAGTCTGACAGTCAATCAGTCAAGCACTCAGTCATTCAGTCTCAGTCAGTCAGTCCAGTCAGTCAGTCACTCAGTCAGTCAGTTAGTCCTTCAGCCAGCCAGTCAAGCAGTCAGTCATTTAGTCTCAGTCAGTCAGTCATTCAGTCAGTCAGTCAGTCAGGCAGTCAGTCAGTCAGTCAGTCGGTCAGTCCTGTGCAGTCAGTTAGTCACTAAAGCAGTCAGTCAGTCTCAGTCAGTCAGTCAGTCAGTCAGTCCAGTCCAGTCTCAGTCAGTCAGTCAGTCAGTCTCGGTCAGTCAGTCAGTCAGTCATTCAGTCAGTCAGTCAGTCAGGCAGTCAGTCAGTCGGTCAGCCTTATTCAGTCAGTCTGTCAGTCAGTCAGTCAGTCAGCCTTATTCAGTCAGTCTGTCAGTCATCCTTATTCAGTCAGTCTGTCAGTCAGTCAGTCGGTCAGTCCTGTCCAATCAGTTAGTCAGTCAAGCAGTCAGTCAGGTAGTCAAGCAGTCAGTCAGTCAGTGTCAGTCAGTCATTTAGTCATTCAGTCAGTCAGTGAAATAGCCAGTCAGAGAGTCAAGCAGTCAGTCAGTCAGTCTCAGTCAGTCAGTTAGTCAGTCAGTCAGTCAGTCAGTCAGTCAGTCCAGTCTCAGTCAGTCAGGCAGTTAGTCAGTCAGTCTCGGTCAGTCAGTGAGTCAGTCAGTCAGTATCAGTCAGTCAGTGAGTCAGTCTGTCAGTCAGTCAGTATCAGTCAGGCAGTAAGACTCCGCTCGACAGAACTCCGATAGCCTAATGGCTAGACCGCTGGTCTTCCAAGCGAGTGGCCTGGGTTCGAGTCCCAGCCGGAGCGAATATCTTCAATGTATATATTTCTTTTCTAATTTGAAAATTCTTTTTTTTTTCAATTTCTTTCCTTTGCAATTATTGATTATTTATGTAGGGAAGAAAATTCTGAGTCAGTTTAATTTTTCGACACGAAGATTTCAAAGTGTTTAAATAAACAATTACCAAGGTGCATTTTTTGTTTTTATTATATTTAAAACTCCCACCGACAGAGCTCCCATAGACTAATGGCTAGAGTGTTAGGCTTCCAAGCGAGTGGCCCTGGGTTCGAGTCCCAGCCTGAGCGAAAATCTTCAATGTATACTTTTAGTTTCTAATTTGAAATTTCTTCTTCTTTTTTTTTAATTTTTCTCTTTTGCGAATATTGATTATTTATGTAGGGAGAAAAATTCTGAGTCAGTTTAATTATTCGACCTGTAAATTTCAAAGTGTTTGAATCAATAATTACCAAGGTGCATTTTTTGTTTTTATTATATTTAAGACTTCTATCGACAGAGCTCCGATAGCCTAATGGCTAGACCGTTGGGTTCCTAGCGCGTGGTACTGGGTTCGAGTCCCGGCCGGAAAGGAAATCTTAAATGCAAATATTTTCTTCTAATTTTATAATTCTTTTTTTTTTATTTTTCCCTTTTGCGAAGTGAGTCAGTCAGTCTGACAGTCAATCAGTCAAGCACTCAGTCATTCAGTCTCAGTCAGTCAGTCCAGTCAGTCAGTCACTCAGTCAGTCAGTTAGTCCTTCAGCCAGTCAGTCAAGCAGTCAGTCATTTAGTCTCAGTCAGTCAGTCATTCAGTCAGTCAGTCAGTCAGGCAGTCAGTCAGTCAGTCAGTCGGTCAGTCCTGTGCAGTCAGTTAGTCACTAAAGCAGTCAGTCAGTCTCAGTCAGTCAGTCAGTCAGTCAGTCCAGTCCAGTCTCAGTCAGTCAGTCAGTCAGTCTCGGTCAGTCAGTCAGTCAGTCATTCAGTCAGTCAGTCAGTCAGGCAGTCAGTCAGTCGGTCAGCCTTATTCAGTCAGTCTGTCAGTCAGTCAGTCAGTCAGCCTTATTCAGTCAGTCTGTCAGTCATCCTTATTCAGTCAGTCTGTCAGTCAGTCAGTCGGTCAGTCCTGTCCAGTCAGTTAGTCAGTCAAGCAGTCAGTCAGGTAGTCAAGCAGTCAGTCAGTCAGTGTCAGTCAGTCATTTAGTCATTCAGTCAGTCAGTGAAATAGCCAGTCAGAGAGTCAAGCAGTCAGTCAGTCAGTCTCAGTCAGTCAGTTAGTCAGTCAGTCAGTCAGTCAGTCAGTCCAGTCTCAGTCAGTCAGGCAGTTAGTCAGTCAGTCTCGGTCAGTCAGTGAGTCAGTCAGTCAGTATCAGTCAGTCAGTGAGTCAGTCTGTCAGTCAGGCAGTATCAGTCAGGCAGTAAGACTCCGCTCGACAGAACTCCGATAGCCTAATGGCTAGACCGCTGGTCTTCCAAGCGAGTGGCCTGGGTTCGAGTCCCAGCCGGAGCGAATATCTTCAATGTATATATTTCTTTTCTAATTTGAAAATTCTTTTTTTTTTCAATTTCTTTCCTTTGCAATTATTGATTATTTATGTAGGGAAGAAAATTCTGAGTCAGTTTAATTTTTCGACACGAAGATTTCAAAGTGTTTAAATAAACAATTACCAAGGTGCATTTTTTGTTTTTATTATATTTAAAACTCCCACCGACAGAGCTCCCATAGACTAATGGCTAGAGTGTTAGGCTTCCAAGCGAGTGGCCCTGGGTTCGAGTCCCAGCCTGAGCGAAAATCTTCAATGTATACTTTTAGTTTCTAATTTGAAATTTCTTCTTCTTTTTTTTTAATTTTTCTCTTTTGCGAATATTGATTATTTATGTAGGGAGAAAAATTCTGAGTCAGTTTAATTATTCGACCTGTAAATTTCAAAGTGTTTGAATCAATAATTACCAAGGTGCATTTTTTGTTTTTATTATATTTAAGACTTCCATCGACAGAGCACCGATAGCCTAATGGCTAGACCGTTGGGTTCCTAGCGCGTGGTACTGGGTTCGAGTCCCGGCCGGAAAGGAAATCTTAAATGCAAATATTTTTTTCTAATTTTATAATTCTTTTTTTTTTATTTTTCCCTTTTGCGAAGTCAGTCAGTCAGTCTGACAGTCAATCAGTCAAGCACTCAGTCATTCAGTCTCAGTCAGTCAGTCCAGTCAGTCAGTCACTCAGTCAGTCAGTTAGTCCTTCAGCCAGTCAGTCAAGCAGTCAGTCATTTAGTCTCAGTCAGTCAGTCATTCAGTCAGTCAGTCAGTCAGGCAGTCAGTCAGTCAGTCAGTCGGTCAGTCCTGTGCAGTCAGTTAGTCACTAAAGCAGTCAGTCAGTCTCAGTCAGTCAGTCAGTCAGTCAGTCGAGTCCAGTCTCAGTCAGTCAGTCAGTCAGTCTCGGTCAGTCAGTCAGTCAGTCAGTCAGTCAGTCAGTCAGTCAGTCAGTCAGGCAGTCAGTCAGTCGGTCAGCCTTATTCAGTCAGTCTGTCAGTCAGTCAGTCAGTCAGCCTTATTCAGTCAGTCTGTCAGTCATCCTTATTCTGTCAGTCTGTCAGTCAGTCAGTCGGTCAGTCCTGTCCAGTCAGTTAGTCAGTCAAGCAGTCAGTCAGGTAGTCAAGCAGTCAGTCAGTCAGTGTCAGTCAGTCATTTAGTCATTCAGTCAGTCAGTGAAATAGCCAGTCAGAGAGTCAAGCAATCAGTCAGTCAGTCTCAGTCAGTCAGTTAGTCAGTCAGTCAGTCAGTCAGTCCAGTCTCAGTCAGTCAGGCAGTTAGTCAGTCAGTCTCGGTCAGTCAGTGAGTCAGTCAGTCAGTATCAGTCAGTCAGTGAGTCAGTCCGTCAGTCAGGCAGTATCAGTCAGGCAGTAAGACTCCGCTCGACAGAACTCCGATAGCCTAATGGCTAGACCGCTGGTCTTCCAAGCGAGTGGCCTGGGTTCGAGTCCCAGCCGGAGCGAATATCTTCAATGTATATATTTCTTTTCTAATTGGAAAATTCTTTTTTTTTTCAATTTCTTTCCTTTGCAATTATTGATTATTTATGTAGGGAAGAAAATTCTGAGTCAGTTTAATTTTCCGACACGAAGATTTCAAAGTGTTTAAATAAACAATTACCAAGGTGCATTTTTTGTTTTTATTATATTTAAAACTCCCACCGACAGAGCTCCCATAGACTAATGGCTAGAGTGTTAGGCTTCCAAGCGAGTGGCCCTGGGTTCGAGTCCCAGCCTGAACGAAAATCTTCAATGTATACTTTTAGTTTCTAATTTGAAATTTCTTCTTCTTTTTTTTTTAATTTTTCTCTTTTGCGAATATTGATTATTTATGTAGGGAGAAAAATTCTGAGTCAGTTTAATTATTCGACCTGTAAATTTCAAAGTGTTTGAATCAATAATTACCAAGGTGCATTTTTTGTTTTTATTATATTTAAGACTTCCATCGGCAGAGCTCCGATAGCCTAATGGCTAGACCGTTGGGTTCCTAGCGCGTGGTACTGGGTTCGAGTCCCGGCCGGAAAGGAAATCTTAAATGCAAATATTTTTTTCTAATTTTATAATTCTTTTTTTTTTTCCCTTTTGCGAAGTCAGTCAGTCAGTCTGACAGTCAATCAGTCAAGCACTCAGTCATTCAGTCTCAGTCAGTCAGTCCAGTCAATCAGTCACTCAGTCAGTCAGTTAGTCCTTCAGCCAGTCAGTCAAGCAGTCAGTCATTTAGTCTCAGTCAGTCAGTCATTCAGTCAGTCAGTCAGTCAGGCAGTCAGTCAGTCAGTCAGTCGGTCAGTCCTGTGCAGTCAGTTTGTCACTAAAGCAGTCAGTCAGTCTCAGTCAGTCAGTCAGTCAGTCAGTCCAGTCCAGTCTCAGTCAGTCAGTCAGTCAGTCTCGGTCAGTCAGTCAGTCAGTCATTCAGTCAGTCAGTCAGTCAGGCAGTCAGTCAGTCGGTCAGCCTTATTCAGTCAGTCTGTCAGTCAGTCAGTCAGTCAGCCTTATTCAGTCAGTCTGTCAGTCATCCTTATTCAGTCAGTCTGTCAGTCAGTCAGTCGGTCAGTCCTGTCCAGTCATTTAGTCATTCAGTCAGTCAGTGAAATAGCCAGTCAGAGAGTCAAGCAGTCAGTCAGTCAGTCTCAGTCAGTCAGTTAGTCAGTCAGTCAGTCAGTCAGTCAGTCAGTCAGTCCAGTCTCAGTCAGTCAGGCAGTTAGTCAGTCAGTCTCGGTCAGTCAGTGAGTCATTCAGTCAGTATCAGTCAGTCAGTGAGTCAGTCTGTCAGTCAGGCAGTATCAGTCAGGCAGTAAGACTCCGCTCGACAGAACTCCGATAGCCTAATGGCTAGACCGTGGTCTTCCAAGCGAGTGGCCTGGGTTCGAGTCCCAGCCGGAGCGAATATCTTCAATGTATATATTTCTTTTCTAATTTGAAAATTCTTTTTTTTTTCAATTTCTTTCCTTTGCAATTATTGATTATTTATGTAGGGAAGAAAATTCTGAGTCAGTTTAATTTTTCGACACGAAGATTTCAAAGTGTTTAAATAAACAATTACCAAGGTGCATTTTTTGTTTTTATTATATTTAAAACTCCCACCGACAGAGCTCCCATAGACTAATGGCTAGAGTGTTAGGCTTCCAAGCGAGTGGCCCTGGGTTCGAGTCCCAGCCTGAACGAAAATCTTCAATGTATACTTTTAGTTTCTAATTTGAAATTTCTTCTTCTTTTTTTTTTAATTTTTCTCTTTTGCGAATATTGATTATTTATGTAGGGAGAAAAATTCTGAGTCAGTTTAATTATTCGACACGAAGATTTCAAAGTGTTTAAATAAACAATTACCAAGGTGCATTTTTTGTTTTTATTATATTTAAAACTCCCACCGACAGAGCTCCCATAGACTAATGGCTAGAGTGTTAGGCTTCTAAGCGAGTGGCCCTGGGTTCGAGTCCCAGCCTGAACGAAAATCTTCAATGTATACTTTTAGTTTTTAATTTGAAATTTCTTCTTCTTTTTTTTTAATTTTTCTCTTTTGCGAATATTGATTATTTATGTAGGGAGAAAAATTCTGTCAGTTTAATTATTCGACCTGTAAATTTCAAAGTGTTTGAATCAATAATTACCAAGGTGCATTTTTTGTTTTTATTATATTAAAGACTTCCATCGACAGAGCACCGATAGCCTAATGGCTAGACCGTTGGGTTCCTAGCGCGTGGTACTGGGTTCGAGTCCCGGCCGGAAAGGAAATCTTAAATGCAAATATTTTTTTCTAATTTTATAATTCTTTTTTTTTTATTTTTCCCTTTTGCGAAGTCAGTCAGTCAGTCTGACAGTCAATCAGTCAAGCACTCAGTCATTCAGTCTCAGTCAGTCAGTTAGTCCTTCAGCCAGTCAGTCAAGCAGTCAGTCATTTAGTCTCAGTCAGTCAGTCATTCAGTCAGTCAGTCAGTCAGGCAGTCAGTCAGTCAGTCAGTCGGTCAGTCCTGTGCAGTCAGTTAGTCACTAAAGCAGTCAGTCAGTCTCAGTCAGTCAGTCAGTCAGTCAGTCCAGTCCAGTCTCAGTCAGTCAGTCAGTCAGTCTCGGTCAGTCAGTCAGTCAGTCAGTCAGTCAGTCAGGCAGTCAGTCAGTCGATCAGCCTTACTCAGTCAGTCTGTCAGTCAGTCAGTCAGTCAGCCTTATTCAGTCAGTCTGTCAGTCATCCTTATTCAGTCAGTCTGTCAGTCAGTCAGTCGGTCAGTCCTGTCCAGTCAGTTAGTCAGTCAAGCAGTCAGTCAGGTAGTCAAGCAGTCAGTCAGTCAGTGTCAGTCAGTCATTTAGTCATTCAGTCAGTCAGTGAAATAGCCAGTCAGAGAGTCAAGCAATCAGTCAGTCAGTCTCAGTCAGTCAGTTAGTCAGTCAGTCAGTCAGTCAGTCAGTCAGTCCAGTCTCAGTCAGTCAGGCAGTTAGTCAGTCAGTCTCGGTTAGTCAGTGAGTCAGTCAGTCAGTATCAGTCAGTCAGTGAGTCAGTCTGTCAGTCAGGCAGTATCAGTCAGGCAGTAAGACTCCGCTCGACAGAACTCCGATAGCCTAATGGCTAGACCGCTGGTCTTCCAAGCGAGTGGCCTGGGTTCGAGTCCCAGCCGGAGCGAATATCTTCAATGTATGTATTTCTTTTCTAATTTGAAAATTCTTTTTTTTTTAAATTTCTTTCCTTTGCAATTATTGATTATTTATGTAGGGAAGAAAATTCTGAGTCAGTTTAATTTTTCGACACGAAGATTTCAAAGTGTTTAAATAAACAATTACCAAGGTGCATTTTTTGTTTTTATTATATTTAAAACTCCCACCGACAGAGCTCCCATAGACTAATGGCTAGAGTGTTAGGCTTCCAAGCGAGTGGCCCTGGGATCGAGTCCCAGCCTGAACGAAAATCTTCAATGTATACTTTTAGTTTCTAATTTGAAATTTCTTCTTCTTTTTTTTTAATTTTTCTCTTTTGCGAATATTGATTATTTATGTAGGGAGAAAAATTCTGAGTCAGTTTAATTATTCGACCTGTAAATTTCAAAGTGTTTGAATCAATAATTACCAAGGTGCATTTTTTGTTTTTATTATATTTAAGACTTCCATCGACAGAGCTCCGATAGCCTAATGGCTAGACCGTTGGGTTCCTAGCGCGTGGTACTGGGTTCGAGTCCCGGCCGGAAAGGAAATCTTAAATGCAAATATTTTTTTCTAATTTTATAATTCTTTTTTTTCCCTTTTGCGAAGTCAGTCAGTCAGTCTGACAGTCAATCAGTCAAGCACTCAGTCATTCAGTCTCAGTCAGTCAGTCCAGTCAGTCAGTCACTCAGTCAGTCAGTTAGTCCTTCAGCCAGTCAGTCAAGCAGTCAGTCATTTAGTCTCAGTCAGTCAGTCATTCAGTCAGTCAGTCAGTCAGGCAGTCAGTCAGTCAGTCAGTCGGTCAGTCCTGTGCAGTCAGTTAGTCACTAAAGCAGTCAGTCAGTCTCAGTCAGTCAGTCAGTCAGTCAGTCCAGTCCAGTCTCAGTCAGTCAGTCAGTCAGTCTCGGTCAGTCAGTCAGTCAGTCAGTCAGTCAGTCAGGCAGTCAGTCAGTCGATCAGCCTTACTCAGTCAGTCTGTCAGTCAGTCAGTCAGTCAGCCTTATTCAGTCAGTCTGTCAGTCATCCTTATTCAGTCAGTCTGTCAGTCAGTCAGTCGGTCAGTCCTGTCCAGTCAGTTAGTCAGTCAAGCAGTCAGTCAGGTAGTCAAGCAGTCAGTCAGTCAGTGTCAGTCAGTCATTTAGTCATTCAGTCAGTCAGTGAAATAGCCAGTCAGAGAGTCAAACAATCAGTCAGTCAGTCTCAGTCAGTCAGTTAGTCAGTCAGTCAGTCAGTCAGTCAGTCAGTCCAGTCTCAGTCAGTCAGGCAGTTAGTCAGTCAGTCTCGGTTAGTCAGTGAGTCAGTCAGTCAGTATCAGTCAGTCAGTGAGTCAGTCTGTCAGTCAGGCAGTATCAGTCAGGCAGTAAGACTCCGCTCGACAGAACTCCGATAGCCTAATGGCTAGACCGCTGGTCTTCCAAGCGAGTGGCCTGGGTTCGAGTCCCAGCCGGAGCGAATATCTTCAATGTATGTATTTCTTTTCTAATTTGAAAATTCTTTTTTTTTTCAATTTCTTTCCTTTGCAATTATTGATTATTTATGTAGGGAAGAAAATTCTGAGTCAGTTTAATTTTTCGACACGAAGATTTCAAAGTGTTTAAATAAACAATTACCAAGGTGCATTTTTTGTTTTTATTATATTTAAAACTCCCACCGACAGAGCTCCCATAGACTAATGGCTAGAGTGTTAGGCTTGCAAGCGAGTGGCCCTGGGATCGAGTCCCAGCCTGAACGAAAATCTTCAATGTATACTTTTAGTTTCTAATTTGAAATTTCTTCTTCTTTTTTTTTAATTTTTCTCTTTTGCGAATATTGATTATTTATGTAGGGAGAAAAATTCTGAGTCAGTTTAATTATTCGACCTGTAAATTTCAAAGTGTTTGAATCAATAATTACCAAGGTGCATTTTTTGTTTTTATTATATTTAAGACTTCCATCGACAGAGCTCCGATAGCCTAATGGCTAGACCGTTGGGTTCCTAGCGCGTGGTACTGGGTTCGAGTCCCGGCCGGAAAGGAAATCTTAAATGCAAATATTTTTTTCTAATTTTATAATTCTTTTTTTTCCCTTTTGCGAAGTCAGTCAGTCAGTCTGACAGTCAATCAGTCAAGCACTCAGTCATTCAGTCTCAGTCAGTCAGTCCAGTCAGTCAGTCACTCAGTCAGTCAGTTAGTCCTTCAGCCAGTCAGTCAAGCAGTCAGTCATTTAGTCTCAGTCAGTCAGTCATTCAGTCAGTCAGTCAGTCAGGCAGTCAGTCAGTCAGTCAGTCGGTCAGTCCTGTGCAGTCAGTTTGTCACTAAAGCAGTCAGTCAGTCTCGGTCAGTCAGTCAGTCAGTCAGTCCAGTCCAGTCTCAGTCAGTCAGTCAGTCAGTCTCGGTCAGTCAGTCAGTCAGTCAGTCAGTCAGTCAGTCAGTCAGGCAGTCAGTCAGTCGGTCAGCCTTATTCAGTCAGTCTGTCAGTCAGTCAGTCAGTCAGCCTTATTCAGTCAGTCTGTCAGTCATCCTTATTCAGTCAGTCTGTCAGTCAGTCAGTCGGTCAGTCCTGTCCAGTCAGTTAGTCAGTCAAGCACTCAGTCAGGTAGTCAAGCAGTCAGTCAGTCAGTGTCAGTCAGTCATTTAGTCATTCAGTCAGTCAGTGAAATAGCCAGTCAGAGAGTCAAGCAGTCAGTCAGTCAGTCTCAGTCAGTCAGTTAGTCAGTCAGTCAGTCAGTCAGTCAGTCAGTCCAGTCTCAGTCAGTCAGGCAGTTAGTCAGTCAGTCTCGGTCAGTCAGTGAGTCATTCAGTCAGTATCAGTCAGTCAGTGAGTCAGTCTGTCAGTCAGGCAGTATCAGTCAGGCAGTAAGACTCCGCTCGACAGAACTCCGATAGCCTAATGGCTAGACCGTGGTCTTCCAAGCGAGTGGCCTGGGTTCGAGTCCCAGCCGGAGCGAATATCTTCAATGTATATATTTCGTTTCTAATTTGAAAATTCTTTTTTTTTTTCAATTTCTTTCCTTTGCAATTATTGATTATTTATGTAGAGAAGAAAATTCTGAGTCAGTTTAATTTTTCGACACGAAGATTTCAAAGTGTTTAAATAAACAATTACCAAGGTGCATTTTTTGTTTTTATTATATTTAAAACTCCCACCGACAGAGCTCCCATAGACTAATGGCTAGGGTGTTAGGCTTCCAAGCGAGTGGCCCTGGGTTCGAGTCCCAGCCTGAACGAAAATCTTCAATGTATACTTATAGTTTCTAATTTGAAATTTCTTCTTCTTTTTTTTTTAATTTTTCTCTTTTGCGAATATTGATTATTTATGTAGGGAGAAAAATTCTGAGTCAGTTTAATTATTCGACCTGTAAATTTCAAAGTGTTTGAATCAATAATTACCAAGGTGCATTTTTTGTTTTTATTATATTTAAGACTTCCATCGACAGAGCTCCGATAGCCTAATGGCTAGACCGTTGGGTTCCAAGCGCGTGGTACTGGGTTCGAGTCCCGGCCGGAACGAAAATCTTCCATGTATATATTTCTCTTCTAATTTGAAGATTCTTTTTTTTTTCAATTTCTTTCTTTTGCAAATATGGATTATTTATGTACGGAAGAAAATTCTGAGTCAGTTTAATCATTCGACTTTTAGATTTCAAAAATTTTAGATCAATAATTACTAAGGTGCATTTTTTGTTTTTATTATAATTAAGACACCGATCAACAGAGATGCGATAGTATATTGGCGAGAGCGTTGGGCTTCCATGAGTGTCGCCCTGGGTTCAAATCCC
Source organism: Uloborus diversus (assembly GCF_026930045.1). Lineage (NCBI taxonomy): Eukaryota > Metazoa > Arthropoda > Arachnida > Araneae > Uloboridae > Uloborus > Uloborus diversus. The sequence goes on from NW_026558712.1 coordinate 76,238, forward strand.
AGCCGGAAAGGAAATCTTAAATGCAAATATTTTTTTCAAATTTTATAATTCTTTTTTTTTATTTTTCCCTTTTACGAAGTCAGTCAGTCAGTCTGACAGTCAATCAGTCAAGCACTCAGTCATTCAGTCTCAGTCAGTCAGTCCAGTCAGTCAGTCCAGTCAGTCAGTCACTCAGTCAGTCAGTTAGTCCTTCAGCCAGTCAGTCAAGCAGTCAGTCATTTAGTCTCAGTCAGTCAGTCATTCAGTCAGTCGGTCAGTCCTGTGCAGTCAGTTAGTCACTAAAGCAGTCAGTCAGTCTCAGTCAGTCAGTCAGTCAGTCTCGGTCAGTCAGTCAGTCAGTCATTCAGTCAGTCAGTCAGGCAGTCAGTCAGTCGGTCAGCCTTATTCAGTCAGTCTGTCAGTCAGCCTTATTCAGTCAGTCTGTCAGTCATCCTTATTCAATCAGTCTGTCAGTCAGTCAGTCGGTCAGTCCTGTCCAGTCAGTTAGTCAGTCAAGCAGTCAGTCAGGTAGTCAAGCAGTCAGTCAGTCAGTGTCAGTCAGTCATTTAGTCATTCAGTCAGTCAGTGAAATTGCCAGTCAGAGAGTCAAGCAGTCAGTCAGTCAGTCTCAGTCAGTCAGTCAGTTAGTCAGTCAGTCAGTCAGTCAGTCAGTCAGTCCAGTCTCAGTCAGTCAGGCAGTTATTCAGTCAGTCTCGGTCAGTCAGTGAGTCAGTCAGTCAGTATCAGTCAGTCAGTGAGTCAGTCTGTCAGTCAGGCAGTATCAGTCAGGCAGTAAGACTCCGCTCGACAGAACTCCGATAGCCTAATGGCTAGACCGCTGGTCTTCCAAGCGAGTGGCCTGGGTTCGAGTCCCAGCCGGAGCGAATATCTTCAATGTATATATTTCTTTTCTAATTTAAAATTCTTTTTTTTTCAATTTCTTTCCTTTGCAATTATTGATTATTTATGTAGGGAAGAAAATTCTGAGTCAGTTTAATTTTTCGACACGAAGATTTCAAAGTGTTTAAATAAACAATTACCAAGGTGCATTTTTTGTTTTTATTATATTTAAAACTCCCATCGACAGAGCTCCCATAGACTAATGGCTGGAGTGTTAGGCTTCCCAGCGAGTGGCCCTGGGTTCGAGTCCCAGCCTGAACGAAAATCTTCAATGTATACGTTTAGTTTCTAATTTGAAATTTCTTCTTCTTTTTTTTTAAATTTTTCTCTTTTGCGAATATTGATTATTTATGTAGGGAGAAAAATTCTGAGTCAGTTTAATTATTCGACCTGTAAATTTCAAAGTGTTTGAATCAATAATTACCAAGGTGCATTTTTTGTTTTTATTATATTTAAGACTTCCATCGACAGAGCTCCGATAGCCTAATGGCTAGACCGTTGGGTTCCTAGCGCGTGGTACTGGGTTCGAGTCCCGGCCGGAAAGGAAATCTTAAATGCAAACATTTTTTTATAATTCTTTTTTTTTTATTTTTCCCTTTTGCAAAGTCAGTCAGTCAGTCTGACAGTCAATCAGTCAAGCACTCAGTCATTCAGTCTCAGTCAGTCAGTCCAGTCAGTAAGTCACTCAGTCAGTCAGTTAGTCCTTCAGCCAGTTAGTCAAGCAGTCAGTCATTTAGTCTCAGTCAGTCAGTCATTCAGTCAGTCAGGCAGTCAGTCAGTCAGTCAGTCGGTCAGTCCTGTGCAGTCAGTTAGTCACTAAAGCAGTCAGTCAGTCTCAGTCAGTCAGTCAGTCAGTCAGTCCAGTCCAGTCTCAGTCAGTCAGTCAGTCAGTCTCGGTCAGTCAGTCAGTCAGTCATTCAGTCAGTCAGTCAGTCAGGCAGTCAGTCAGTCGGTCAGCCTTATTCAGTCAGTCTGTCAGTCAGTCAGTCAGCCTTATTCAGTCAGTCTGTCAGTCATCCTTATTCAGTCAGTCTGTCAGTCAGTCAGTCGGTCAGTCCTGTCCAGTCAGTTAGTCAGTCAAGCAGTCAGTCAGGTAGTCAAGCAGTCAGTCAGTCAGTGTCAGTCAGTCATTTAGTCATTCAGTCAGTCAGTGAAATAGCCAGTCAGAGAGTCAAGCAGTCAGTCAGTCAGTCTCAGTCAGTCAGTTAGTCAGTCAGTCAGTCAGTCAGTCAGTCAGTCCAGTCTCAGTCAGTCAGGCAGTTAGTCAGTCAGTCTCGGTCAGTCAGTGAGTCAGTCAGTCAGTATCAGTCAGTCAGTGAGTCAGTCTGTCAGTCAGGCAGTATCAGTCAGGCAGTAAGACTCCGCTCGACAGAACTCCGATAGCCTAATGGCTAGACTGCTGGTCTTCCAAGCGAGTGGCCTGGGTTCGAGTCCCAGCCGGAGCGAATATCTTCAATGTATATATTTCTTTTCTAATTTGAAAATTCTTTTTTTTTTCAATTTCTTTCCTTTGCAATTATTGATTATTTATGTAGGGAAGAAAATTCTGAGTCAGTTTAATTTTTCGACACGAAGATTTCAAAGTGTTTAAATAAACAATTACCAATGTGCATTTTTTGTTTTTATTATATTTAAAACTCCCAACGACAGAGCTCCCATAGACTAATGGCTAGAGTGTTAGGCTTCCAAGCGAGTGGCCCTGGGTTCGCGTCCCAGCCTGAACGAAAATCTTCAATGTATACTTTTAGTTTCTAATTTGAAATTTCTTCTTCTTTTTTTTTTAATTTTTCTCTTTTGCGAATATTGATTATTTATGTAGGGAGAAAAATTCTGAGGCAGTTTAATTATTCGAACTGTGAATTTCAAAGTGTTTGAATCAATAATTACCAAGGTGCATTTTTTGTTTTTATTATATTTAAGACTTCCATCGACAGAGCTCCGGTAGCCTAATGGCTAGATCGTTGGGTTCCAAGTGCGTGGTACTGGGTTCGAGTCCCGGCCGGAACGAAAATCTTCCATGTATATATTTCTCTTCTAATTTGAAGATTCTTTTTTTTTTCAATTTCTTTCTTTTGCAAATATGGATTATTTATGTACGGAAGAAAATTCTGAGTCAGTTTAATCATTCGACCTTTAGATTTCAAAGATTTTAGATCAATAATTACTAAGGTGCATTTTTTGTTTTTATTATAATTAAGACACCGATCAACAGAGATGCGATAGTATATTGGCGAGAGCGTTGGGCTTCCATGAGTGTCGCCCTGGGTTCAAATCCCAGCCGGAAAGGAAATCTTAAATGCAAATATTTTTTTCAAATTTTATAATTCTTTTTTTTTATTTTTCCCTTTTGCGAAGTCAGTCAGTCAGTCTGACAGTCAATCAGTCAAGCACTCAGTCATTCAGTCTCAGTCAGTCAGTCCAGTCAGTCAGTCACTCAGTCAGTCAGTTAGTCCTTCAGCCAGTCAGTCAAGCAGTCAGTCATTTAGTCTCAGTCAGTCAGTCATTCAGTCAGTCGGTCAGTCCTGTGCAGTCAGTTAGTCACTAAAGCAGTCAGTCAGTCTCAGTCAGTCAGTCAGTCAGTCTCGGTCAGTCAGTCAGTCAGTCATTCAGTCAGTCAGTCAGGCAGTCAGTCAGTCGGTCAGCCTTATTCAGTCAGTCTGTCAGTCAGTCTGTCAGTCAGCCTTATTCAGTCAGTCTGTCAGTCATCCTTATTCAATCAGTCTGTCAGTCAGTCAGTCGGTCAGTCCTGTCCAGTCAGTTAGTCAGTCAAGCAGTCAGTCAGGTAGTCAAGCAGTCAGTCAGTCAGTGTCAGTCAGTCATTTAGTCATTCAGTCAGTCAGTGAAATTGCCAGTCAGAGAGTCAAGCAGTCAGTCAGTCAGTCTCAGTCAGTCAGTTAGTCAGTCAGTCAGTCAGTCAGTCAGTCAGTCCAGTCTCAGTCAGTCAGGCAGTTATTCAGTCAGTCTCGGTCAGTCAGTGAGTCAGTCAGTCAGTATCAGTCAGTCAGTGAGTCAGTCTGTCAGTCAGGCAGTATCAGTCAGGCAGTAAGACTCCGCTCGACAGAACTCCGATAGCCTAATGGCTAGACCGCTGGTCTTCCAAGCGAGTGGCATGGGTTCGAGTCCCAGCCGGAGCGAATATCTTCAATGTATATATTTCTTTTCTAATTTAAAATTCTTTTTTTTTCAATTTCTTTCCTTTGCAATTATTGATTATTTATGTAGGGAAGAAAATTCTGAGTCAGTTTAATTTTTCGACACAAAGATTTCAAAGTGTTTAAATAAACAATTACCAAGGTGCATTTTTTGTTTTTATTATATTTAAAACTCCCACCGACAGAGCTCCCATAGACTAATGGCTAGAGTGTTAGGCTTCCAAGCGAGTGGCCATGGGTTCGAGTCCCAGCCTGAACGAAAATCTTCAATGTATACGTTTAGTTTCTAATTTGAAATTTCTTCTTCTTTTTTTTTAATTTTTCTCTTTTGCGAATATTGATTATTTATGTAGGGAGAAAAATTCTGAGTCAGTTTAATTATTCGACCTGTAAATTTCAAAGTGTTTGAATCAATAATTACCAAGGTGCATTTTTTGTTTTTATTATATTTAAGACTTCCATCGACAGAGCTCCGATAGCCTAATGGCTAGACCGTTGGGTTCCTAGCGCGTGGTACTGGGTTCGAGTCCCGGCCGGAAAGGAAATCTTAAATGCAAACATTTTTTTATAATTCTTTTTTTTTTATTTTTCCCTTTTGCAAAGTCAGTCAGTCAGTCTGACAGTCAATCAGTCAAGCACTCAGTCATTCAGTCTCAGTCAGTCAGTCCAGTCAGTAAGTCACTCAGTCAGTCAGTTAGTCCTTCAGCCAGTTAGTCAAGCAGTCAGTCATTTAGTCTCAGTCAGTCAGTCATTCAGTCAGTCAGGCAGTCAGTCAGTCAGTCAGTCGGTCAGTCCTGTGCAGTCAGTTAGTCACTAAAGCAGTCAGTCAGTCTCAGTCAGTCAGTCAGTCAGTCAGTCCAGTCCAGTCTCAGTCAGTCAGTCAGTCAGTCATTCAGTCAGTCAGTCAGTCAGGCAGTCAGTCAGTGGGTCAGCCTTATTCAGTCAGTCTGTCAGTCAGTCAGTCAGTCAGCCTTATTCAGTCAGTCTGTCAGTCATCCTTATTCAGTCAGTCTGTCAGTCAGTCAGTCGGTCAGTCCTGTCCAGTCAGTTAGTCAGTCAAGCAGTCAGTCAGGTAGTCAAGCAGTCAGTCAGTCAGTGTCAGTCAGTCGTTTAGTCATTCAGTCAGTCAGTGAAATAGCCAGTCAGAGAGTCAAGCAGTCAGTCAGTCAGTCTCAGTCAGTCAGTTAGTCAGTCAGTCAGTCAGTCAGTCAGTCCAGTCTCGGTCAGTCAGGCAGTTAGTCAGTCAGTCTCGGTCAGTCAGTGAGTCAGTCAGTCAGTATCAGTCAGTCAGTGAGTCAGTCTGTCAGTCAGGCAGTATCAGTCAGGCAGTTAGACTCCGCTCGACAGAACTCCGATAGCCTAATGGCTTTACCGCTGGTCTTCCAAGCGAGTGGCCTGGGTTCGAGTCCCAGCCGGAGCGAATATCTTCAATGTATATATTTCTTTTCTAATTTGAAAATTCTTTTTTTTTTCAATTTCTTTCCTTTGCAATTATTGATTATTTATGTAGGGAAGAAAATTCTGAGTCAGTTTAATTTTTCGACACGAAGATTTCAAAGTGTTTAAATAAACAATTACCAAGGTGCATTTTTTGTTTTTATTATATTTAAAACTCCCACCGACAGAGCTCCCATAGACTAATGGCTAGAGTGTTAGACTTCCAAGCGAGTGGCCCTGGGTTCGAGTCCCAGCCTGAACGAAAATCTTCAATGTATACTTTTAGTTTCTAATTTGAAATTTCTTCTTCTTTTTTTTTAATTTTTCTCTTTTGCGAATATTGATTATTTATGTAGGGAGAAAAATTCTGAGTCAGTTTAATTATTCGACCTGTAAATTTCAAAGTGTTTGAATCAATAATTACCAAGGTGCATTTTTTGTTTTTATTATATTTAAGACTTCCATCGACAGAGCTCCGATAGCCTAATGGCTAGACCGTTGGGTGCCTAGCGCGTGGTACTGGGTTCGAGTCCCGGCCGGAAAGGAAATCTTAAATGCAAATATTTTTTTCTAATTTTATAATTCTTTTTTTTTTATTTTTCCCTTTTGCGAAGTCAGTCAGTCAGTCTGACAGTCAATCAGTCAAGCACTCAGTCATTCAGTCTCAGTCAGTCAGTCCAGTCAGTCAGTCACTCAGTCAGTCAGTTAGTCCTTCAGCCAGTCAGTCAAGCAGTCAGTCATTTAGTCTCAGTCAGTCAGTCATTCAGTCAGTCAGTCAGTCAGTCGGTCAGTTCTGTGCAGTCAGTTAGTCACTAAAGCAGTCAGTCAGTCTCAGTCAGTCAGTCAGTCAGTCAGTCCAGTCCAGTCTCAGTCAGTCAGTCAGTCAGTCTCGGTCAGTCAGTCAGTCTCGGTCAGTCAGTCAGTCTGTCAGTCAGTCAGTCAGTCAGCCTTATTCAGTCAGTCTGTCAGTCATCCTTATTCAGTCAGTCTGTCAGTCAGTCAGTCGGTCAGTCCTGTCCAGTCAGTTAGTCAGTCAAGTAGTCAGTCAGGTAGTCAAGCAGTCAGTCAGTCAGTGTCAGTCAGTCATTTAGTCATTCAGTCAGTCAGTGAAATAGCCAGTCAGAGAGTCAAGCAGTCAGTCAGTCAGTCTCAGTCAGTCAGTTAGTCAGTCAGTCAGTCAGTCAGTCAGTCAGTCCAGTCTCAGTCAGTCAGGCAGTTAGTCAGTCAGTCTCGGTCAGTCAGTGAGTCAGTCAGTCAGTATCATCAGTCAGTGAGTCAGTCTGTCAGTCAGGCAGTATCAGTCAGGCAGTAAGACTCCGCTCGACAGAACTCCGATAGCCTAATGGCTAGACCGCTGGTCTTCCAAGCGCGTGGCCTGGGTTCGAGTCCCAGCCGGAGCGAATATCTTCAATGTATATATTTCTTTTCTAATTTGAAAATTCTTTTTTTTTCAATTTCTTTCATTTGCAATTATTGATTATTTATGTAGGGAAGAAAATTCTGAGGCAGTTTAATTTTTCGACACGAAGATTTCAAAGTGTTTAAATAAACAATTACCAAGGTGCATTTTTTGTTTTTATCATATTTAAAACTCCCACCGACAGAGCTCCCATAGACTAATGGCTAGAGTGTTAGGCTTCCAAGCGAGTGGCCCTGGGTTCGAGTCCCAGCCTGAACGAAAATCTTCAATGTATACTTTTAGTTTCTAATTTGAAATTTCTTCTTCTTTTTTTTTTAATTTTTCTCTTTTGCGAATATTGATTATTTATGTAGGGAGAAAAATTCTGAGTCAGTTTAATTATTCGACCTGTAAATTTCAAAGTGTTTGAATCAATAATTACCAAGGTGCATTTTTTTTTTTTTTATATTATATTTAAGACTTCCATCGACAGAGCTCCGATAGCCTAATGGCTAGACCGTTGGGTTCCTAGCGCGTGGTACTGGGTTCGAGTCCCGGCCGGAAAGGAAATCTTAAATGCAAATATTTTTTTATAATTCTTTTTTTTTTATTTTTCCCTTTTGCGAAGTCAGTCAGTCAGTCTGACAGTCAATCAGTCAAGCACTCAGTCATTCAGTCTCAGTCAGTCAGTCCAGTCAGTCAGTCACTCAGTCAGTCAGTTAGTCCTTCAGCCAGTCAGTCAAGCAGTCAGTCATTTAGTCTCAGTCAGTCAGTCATTCAGTCAGTCAGTCAGTCAGGCAGTCAGTCAGTCAGTCAGTCGGCCAGTCCTGTGCAGTCAGTTAGTCACTAAAGCAGTCAGTCAGTCTCAGTCAGTCAGTCAGTCAGTCAGTCAGTCCAGTCCAGTCTCAGTCAGTCAGTCAGTCAGTCTCGGTCAGTCAGTCAGTCAGTCAGTCAGTCAGGCAGTCAGTCAGTCGGTCAGCCTTATTCAGTCAGTCTGTCAGTCAGTCAGTCAGTCAGCCTTATTCAGTCAGTCTGTTAGTCATCCTTATTCAGTCAGTCTGTCAGTCAGTCAGTCGGTCAGTCCTGTCTAGTCAGTTAGTCAGTCAAGCAGTCAGTCAGGTAGTCAAGCAGTCAGTCAGTCAGTGTCAGTCAGTCATTTAGTCATTCAGTCAGTCAGTGAAATAGCCAGTCAGAGAGTCAAGCAGTCAGTCAGTCAGTCTCAGTCAGTCAGTTAGTCAGTCAGTCAGTCAGTCTCAGTCAGTCAGTTAGTCAGTCAGTCAGTCAGTCAGTCCAGTCTCAGTCAGTCAGGCAGTTAGTCAGTCAGTCTCGGTCAGTCAGTGAGTCAGTCAGTCAGTATCAGTCAGTCAGTGAGTCAGTCTGTCAGTCAGGCAGTATCAGTCAGGCAGTAAGACTCCGCTCGACAGAACTCCGATAGCCTAATGGCTAGACCGCTGGTCTTCCAAGCGAGTGGCCTGGGTTCGAGTCCCAGCCGGAGCGAATATCTTCAATGTATATATTTCTTTTCTAATTTGAAAATTCTTTTTTTTTTCAATTTCTTTCCTTTGCAATTATTGATTATTTATGTAGGGAAGAAAATTCTGAGTCAGTTTAATTTTTCGACACGAAGATTTCAAAGTGTTTAAATAAACAATTACCAAGGTGCATTTTTTGTTTTTATTATATTTAAAACTCCCACCGACAGAGCTCCCATAGACTAATGGCTAGAGTGTTAGGCTTCCAAGCGAGTGGCCCTGGGTTCGAGTCCCAGCCTGAGCGAAAATCTTCAATGTATACTTTTAGTTTCTAATTTGAAATTTCTTCTTCTTTTTTTTTAATTTTTCTCTTTTGCGAATATTGATTATTTATGTAGGGAGAAAAATTCTGAGTCAGTTTAATTATTCGACCTGTAAATTTCAAAGTGTTTGAATCAATAATTACCAAGGTGCATTTTTTGTTTTTATTATATTTAAGACTTCTATCGACAGAGCTCCGATAGCCTAATGGCTAGACCGTTGGGTTCCTAGCGCGTGGTACTGGGTTCGAGTCCCGGCCGGAAAGGAAATCTTAAATGCAAATATTTTCTTCTAATTTTATAATTCTTTTTTTTTTATTTTTCCCTTTTGCGAAGTGAGTCAGTCAGTCTGACAGTCAATCAGTCAAGCACTCAGTCATTCAGTCTCAGTCAGTCAGTCCAGTCAGTCAGTCACTCAGTCAGTCAGTTAGTCCTTCAGCCAGTCAGTCAAGCAGTCAGTCATTTAGTCTCAGTCAGTCAGTCATTCAGTCAGTCAGTCAGTCAGGCAGTCAGTCAGGCAGTCAGTCGGTCAGTCCTGTGCAGTCAGTTAGTCACTAAAGCAGTCAGTCAGTCTCAGTCAGTCAGTCAGTCAGTCAGTCCAGTCCAGTCTCAGTCAGTCAGTCAGTCAGTCTCGGTCAGTCAGTCAGTCAGTCATTCAGTCAGTCAGTCAGTCAGGCAGTCAGTCAGTCGGTCAGCCTTATTCAGTCAGTCTGTCAGTCAGTCAGTCAGTCAGCCTTATTCAGTCAGTCTGTCAGTCATCCTTATTCAGTCAGTCTGTCAGTCAGTCAGTCGGTCAGTCCTGTCCAGTCAGTTAGTCAGTCAAGCAGTCAGTCAGGTAGTCAAGCAGTCAGTCAGTCAGTGTCAGTCAGTCATTTAGTCATTCAGTCAGTCAGTGAAATAGCCAGTCAGAGATTCAAGCAGTCAGTCAGTCAGTCTCAGTCAGTCAGTTAGTCAGTCAGTCAGTCAGTCAGTCAGTCCAGTCTCAGTCAGTCAGGCAGTTAGTCAGTCAGTCTCGGTCAGTCAGTGAGTCAGTCAGTCAGTATCAGTCAGTCAGTGAGTCAGTCTGTCAGTCAGGCAGTATCAGTCAGGCAGTAAGACTCCGCTCGACAGAACTCCGATAGCCTAATGGCTAGACCGCTGGTCTTCCAAGCGAGTGGCCTGGGTTCGAGTCCCAGCCGGAGCGAATATCTTCAATGTATATATTTCTTTTCTAATTTGAAAATTCTTTTTTTTTCAATTTCTTTCCTTTGCAATTATTGATTATTTATGTAGGGAAGAAAATTCTGAGTCAGTTTAATTTTTCGACACGAAGATTTCAAAGTGTTTAAATAAACAATTACCAAGGTGCATTTTTTGTTTTTATTATATTTAAAACTCCCACCGACAGAGCTCCCATAGACTAATGGCTAGAGTGTTAGGCTTCCAAGCGAGTGGCCCTGGGTTCGAGTCCCAGCCTGAGCGAAAATCTTCAATGTATACTTTTAGTTTCTAATTTGAAATTTCTTCTTCTTTTTTTTTAATTTTTCTCTTTTGCGAATATTGATTATTTATGTAGGGAGAAAAATTCTGAGTCAGTTTAATTATTCGACCTGTAAATTTCAAAGTGTTTGAATCAATAATTACCAAGGTGCATTTTTTGTTTTTATTATATTTAAGACTTCCATCGACAGAGCTCCGATAGCCTAATGGCTAGACCGTTGGGTTCCTAGCGCGTGGTACTGGGTTCGAGTCCCGGCCGGAAAGGAAATCTTAAATGCAAATATTTTTTTCTAATTTTATAATTCTTTTTTTTTTATTTTTCCCTTTTGCGAAGTCAGTCAGTCAATCTGACAGTCAATCAGTCAAGCACTCAGTCATTCAGTCTCAGTCAGTCAGTCCAGTCAGTCAGTCACTCAGTCAGTCAGTTAGTCCTTCAGCCAGTCAGTCAAGCAGTCAGTCATTTAGTCTCAGTCAGTCAGTCATTCAGTCAGTCAGTCAGTCAGGCAGTCAGTCATTCAGTCAGTCGGTCAGTCCTGTGCAGTCAGTTAGTCACTAACGCAGTCAGTCAGTCTCAGTCAATCAGTCAGTCAGTCAGTCCAGTCCAGTCTCAGTCAGTCAGTCAGTCAGTCTCGGTCAGTCAGTCAGTCAGTCATTCAGTCAGTCAGTCAGTCAGGCAGTTAGTCAGTCGGTCAGCCTTATTCAGTCAGTCTGTCAGTCAGTCAGTCAGTCAGCCTTATTCAGTCAGTCTGTCAGTCATCCTTATTCAGTCAGTCTGTCAGTCAGTCAGTCGGTCAGTCCTGTCCAGTCAGTTAGTCAGTCAAGCAGTCAGTCAGGTAGTCAAGCAGTCAGTCAGTCAGTGTCAGTCAGTCATTTATTCATTCAGTCAGTCAGTGAAATAGCCAGTCAGAGAGTCAAGCAGTCAGTCAGTCAGTCTCAGTCAGTCAGTTAGTCAGTCAGTCAGTCAGTCAGTCAGTCAGTCCTGTCTCAGTCAGTCAGGCAGTTAGTCAGTCAGTCTCGGTCAGTCAGTGAGTCAGTCAGTCAGTATCAGTCAGTCAGTGAGTCAGTCTGTCAGTCAGGCAGTATCAGTCAGGCAGTAAGACTCCGCTCGACAGAGCTCCGATAGCCTAATGGCTAGACCGCTGGTCTTCCAAGCGAGTGGCCTGGGTTCGAGTTCCAGCCGGAGCGAATATCTTCAATGTATATATTTATTTTCTAATTTGAAAATTCTTTTTTTTTCAATTTCTTTCCTTTGCAATTATTGATTATTTATGTAGGGAAGAAAATTCTGAGTCAGTTTAATTATTCGACCTGTAAATTTCAAAGTGTTTGAATCAATAATTACCAAGGTGCATTTTTTGTTTTTATTATATTTAAGACTTCCATCGACAGAGCTCCGATAGCCTAATGGCTAGACCGTTGGGCTCCTAGCGCGTGGTACTGGGTTCGAGTCCCGGCCGGAAAGGAAATCTTAAATGCAAATATTTTTTTCTAATTTTATAATTCTTTTTTTTTTTATTTTTCCCTTTTGCGAAGTCAGTCAGTCAGTCTGACAGTCAATCAGTCAAGCACTCAGTCTCAGTCAGTCAGTCCAGTCAGTCAGTCACTCAGTCAGTCAGTTAGTCCTTCAGCCAGTCAGTCAAGCAGTCAGTCATTTAGTCTCAGTCAGTCAGTCATTCAGTCAGTCAGTCCTGTGCAGTCAGTTAGTCACTAAAGCAGTCAGTCTCAGTCAGTCAGTCAGTCAGTCAGTCCAGTCCAGTCTTAGTCAGTCAGTCAGTCAGTCTCGGTCAGTCAGGCAGTCAGTCATTCACTCAGTCAGTCAGTCAGGCAGTCAGTCAGTCGGTCAGCCTTATTCAGTCAGTCTGTCTGTCAGTCAGTCAGTCAGCCTTATTCAGTCAGTCTGTCAGTCATCCTTATTCAGTCAGTCTGTCAGTCAGTCAGTCGGTCAGTCCTGTCCAGTCAGTTAGTCAGTCAAGCAGTCAGTCAGGTAGTCAAGCAGTCAGTCAGTCAGTGTCAGTCTGTCATTTAGTCATTCAGTCAGTCAGTCAGTGAAATAGCCAGTCAGAGAGTCAAGCAGTCAGTCAGTCAGTCTCAGTCAGTCAGTCCAGTCTCAGTCAGTCAGGCAGTTAGTCAGTCAGTCTCGGTCAGTCAGTGAGTCAGTCAGTCAGTATCAGTCAGTCAGTGAGTCAGTCTGTCAGTCAGGCAGTATCAGTCAGGCAGTAAGACTCCGCTCGACAGAACTCCGATAGCCTAATGGCTAGACCGCTGGTCTTCCAAGCGAGTGGCCTGGGTTCGAGTCCCAGCCGGAGCGAATATCTTCAATGTATATATTTCTTTTCTAATTTGAAAATTCTTTTTTTTTTCAATTTCTTTCCTTTGCAATTATTGATTATTTATGTAGGGAAGAAAATTCTGAGTCAGTTTAATTTTTCGACACGAAGATTTCAAAGTGTTTAAATAAACAATTACCAAGGTGCATTTTTTGTTTTTATTATATTTAAAACTCCCACCGTCAGAGCTCCCATAGACTAATGGCTAGAGTGTTAGGCTTCCAAGCGAGTGGCCCTGGGTTCGAGTCCCAGCCTGAACGAAAATCTTCAATGTATACTTTTAGTTTCTAATTTGAAATTTCTTCTTCTTTTTTTTTAATTTTTCTCTTTTGCGAATATTGATTATTTATGTAGGGAGAAAAATTCTGAGTCAGTTTAATTATTCGACCTGTAAATTTCAAAGTGTTTGAATCAATAATTACCAAGGTGCATTTTTTGTTTTTATTATATTTAAGACTTCCATCGACAGAGCACCGATAGCCTAATGGCTAGACCGTTGGGTTCCTAGCGCGTGGTACTGGGTTCGAGTCCCGGCCGGAAAGGAAATCTTAAATGCAAATATTTTTTTCTAATTTTATAATTCTTTTTTTTTTATTTTTCCCTTTTGCGAAGTCAGTCAGTCAGTCTGACAATCAATCAGTCAAGCACTCAGTCATTCAGTCTCAGTCAGTCAGTCCAGTCAGTCAGTCACTCAGTCAGTCAGTTAGTCCTTCAGCCAGTCAGTCAAGCAGTCAGTCATTTAGTCTCAGTCAGTCAGTCATTCAGTCAGTCAGTCAGTCAGGCAGTCAGTCAGTCAGTCAGTCGGTCAGTCCTGTGCAGTCAGTTAGTCACTAAATCAGTCAGTCAGCTCAGTCTGTCAGTCAGTCAGTCAGTCCAGTCCAGTCTCAGTCAGTCAGTCAGTCAGTCTCGGTCAGTCAGTCAGTCAGTCAGTCAGTCAGTCAGTCAGGCAGTCAGTCAGTCGGTCAGCCTTATTCAGTCAGTCTGTCAGTCAGTCAGTCAGTCAGTCAGCCTTATTCAGTCAGTCTGTCAGTCATCCTTATTCAGTCAGTCTGTCAGTCAGTCAGTCAAGCAGTCAGTCAGGTAGTCAAGCAGTCAGTCAGTCAGTGTCAGTCAGTCATTTAGTCATTCAGTCAGTCAGTGAAATAGCCAGTCAGAGAGTCAAGCAATCAGTCAGTCAGTCTCAGTCAGTCAGTTAGTCAGTCAGTCAGTCAGTCAGTCAGTCAGTCCAGTCTCAGTCAGTCAGGCAGTTAGTCAGTCTGTCAGTCAGGCAGTATCAGTCAGGCAGTAAGACTCCGCTCGACAGAACTCCGATAGCCTAATGGCTAGACCGCTGGTCTTCCAAGCGAGTGGCCTGGGTTCGAGTCCCAGCCGGAGCGAATATCTTCAATGTATATATTTCTTTTCTAATTTGAAAATTCTTTTTTTTTCAATTTCTTTCCTTTGCAATTATTGATTATTTATGTAGGGAAGAAAATTCTCCGTCAGTTTAATTTTTCGACACGAAGATTTCAAAGTGTTTAAATAAACAATTACCAAGGTGCATTTTTTGTTTTTATTATATTTAAAACTCCCACCGACAGAGCTCCCATAGACTAATGGCTAGAGTGTTAGGCTTCCAAGCGAGTGGCCCTGGGTTCGAGTCCCAGCCTGAACGAAAATCTTCAATGTATACTTTTAGTTTCTAATTTGAAATTTCTTCTTCTTTTTTTTTTAATTTTTCTCTTTTGCGAATATTGATTATTTATGTAGGGAGAAAAATTCTGAGTCAGTTTAATTATTCGACCTGTAAATTTCAAAGTGTTTGAATCAATAATTACCAAGGTGCATTTTTTGTTTTTATTATATTTAAGACTTCCATCGACAGAGCACCGATAGCCTAATAGCTAGACCGTTGGGTTCCTAGCGCGTGGTACTGGGTTCGAGTCCCGGCCGGAAAGGAAATCTTAAATGCAAATATTTTTTTCTAATTTTATAATTCTTTTTTTTTTATTTTTCCCTTTTGCGAAGTCAGTCAGTCAGTCTGACAGTCAATCAGTCAAGCACTCAGTCATTTAGTCTCAGTCAGTCAGTCATTCAGTCAGTCAGTCAGTCAGGCAGTCAGTCAGTCAGTCAGTAGGTCAGTCCTGTGCAGTCAGTTAGTCACTAAAGCAGTCAGTCAGTCTCAGTCAGTCAGTCAGTCCAGTCCAGTCTCAGTTAGTCAGTCAGTCAGTCTCGGTCAGTCAGTCAGTCAGTCATTCAGTCAGTCAGTCAGTCAGGCAGTCAGTCAGTCGGTCAGCCTTATTCAGTCAGTCTGTCTGTCAGTCAGTCAGTCAGCCTTATTTAGTCAGTCTGTCAGTCATCCTTATTCAGTCAGTCTGTCAGTCAGTCAGTCGGTCAGTCCTGTCCAGTCAGTTAGTCAGTCAAGCAGTCAGTCAGGTAGTCAAGCAGTCAGTCAGTCAGTGTCAGTCAGTCATTTAGTCATTCAGTCAGTCAGTGAAATAGCCAGTCAGAGAGTCAAGCATTTAGTCAGTCAGTCTCAGTCAGTCAGTTAGTCAGTCAGTCAGTCAGTCAGTCAGTCAGTCACTCAGTCAGTCAGTTAGTCCTTCAGCCAGTCAGTCAAGCAGTCAGTCATTTAGTCTCAGTCAGTCAGTCATTCAGTCAGTCAGTCAGTCAGGCAGTCAGTCAGTCAGTCAGTCGGTCAGTCCTGTGCAGTCAGTTAGTCACTAAATCAGTCAGTCAGTCTCAGTCTGTCAGTCAGTCAGTCCAGTCCAGTCTCAGTCAGTCAGCCAGTCAGTCTCGGTCAGTCAGTCAGTCTCGGTCAGTCAGTCAGTCAGTCATTCAGTCAGTCAGTCAGTCAGGCAGTCAGTCAGTCGGTCAGCCTTATTCAGTCAGTCTGTCAGTCAGTCAGTCAGTCAGCCTTATTCAGTCAGTCTGTCAGTTAGTCAGTCGGTCAGTCCTGTCCAGTCAGTTAGTCAGGCAAGCAGTCAGTCAGGTAGTCAAGCAGTCAGTCAGTCAGTGTCAGTCAGTCAGTCAGTCTCAGTCAGTCAGTTAGTCAGTCAGTCAGTCAGTCAGTCAGTCCAGTCTCAGTCAGTCAGGCAGTTAGTCAGTCAGTCTCGGTCAGTCAGTGAGTCAGTCAGTCAGTATCAGTCAGTCAGTGAGTCAGTCTGTCAGTCAGGCAGTATCAGTCAGGCAGTAAGACTCCGCTCGACAGAACTCCGATAGCCTAATGGCTAGACCGCTGGTCTTCCAAGCGAGTGGCCTGGGTTCGAGTCCCAGTCGGAGCGAATATCTTCAATGTATATATTTCTTTTCTAATTTGAAAATTCTTTTTTTTTTCAATTTCTTTCCTTTGCAATTATTGATTATTTATGTAGGAAAGAAAATTCTGAGTCAGTTTAATTTTTCGACACGAAGATTTCAAAGTGTTTAAATAAACAATTACCAAGGTGCATTTTTTGTTTTTATTATATTTAAAACTCCCACCGACAGAGCTCCCATAGACTAATGGCTAGAGTGTTAGGCTTCTAAGCGAGTGGCCCTGGGTTCGAGTCCCAGCCTGAACGAAAATCTTCAATGTATACTTTTAGTTTCTAATTTGAAATTTCTTCTTCTTTTTTTTTTAATTTTTCTCTTTTGCGAATATTGATTATTTATGTAGGGAGAAAAATTCTGAGTCAGTTTAATTATTCGACCTGTAAATTTCAAAGTGTTTGAATCAATAATTACCAAGGTGCATTTTTTGTTTTTATTATATTTAAGACTTCCATCGACAGAGCACCGATAGCCTAATGGCTAGACCGTTGGGTTCCTAGCGCGTGGTACTGGGTTCGAGTCCCGGCCGGAAAGGAAATCTTAAATGCAAATATTTTTTTCTAATTTTATAATTCTTTTTTTTTTATTTTTCCCTTTTGCGAAGTCAGTCAGTCAGTCTGACAGTCAATCAGTCAAGCACTCAGTCATTCAGTCTCAGTCAGTCAGTCCAGTCAGTCAGTCACTCAGTCAGTCAGTTAGTCCTTCAGCCAGTCAGTCAAGCAGTCAGTCATTTAGTCTCAGTCAGTCAGTCATTCAGTCAGTCAGTCAGTCAGGCAGTCAGTCAGTCAGTCAGTCGGTCAGTCCTGTGCAGTCAGTTAGTCACTAAAGCAGTCAGTCAGTCTCAGTCAGTCAGTCAGTCAGTCAGTCCAGTCCAGTCTCAGTCAGTCAGTCAGTCAGTCTCGGTCAGTCAGTCAGTCAGTCAGTCAGTCAGTCACGCAGTCAGTCAGTCGGCCAGCCTTATTCAGTCAGTCTGTCAGTCAGTCAGTCAGTCAGCCTTATTCAGTCAGTCTGTCAGTCATCCTTATTCAGTCAGTCTGTCAGTCAGTCAGTCGGTCAGTCCTGTCCAGTCAGTTAGTCAGTCAAGCAGTCAGTCAGGTAGTCAAGCAGTCAGTCAGTCAGTGTCAGTCAGTCATTTAGTCATTCAGTCAGTCAGTGAAATAGCCAGTCAGAGAGTCAAGCAATCAGTCAGTCAGTCTCAGTCAGTCAGTTAGTCAGTCAGTCAGTCAGTCAGTCAGTTAGTCCAGTCTCAGTCAGTCAGGCAGTCAGTCAGTCAGTCAGTAGGTCAGTCCTGTGCAGTCAGTTAGTCACTAAAGCAGTCAGTCAGTCTCAGTCAGTCAGTCAGTCAGTCCAGTCCAGTCTCAGTTAGTCAGTTAGTCAGTCTCGGTCAGTCAGTCAGTCAGTCATTCAGTCAGTCAGTCAGTCAGGCAGTCAGTCTGTCGGTCAGCCTTATTCAGTCAGTCTGTCTGTCAGTCAGTCAGTCAGCCTTATTCAGTCAGTCTGTCATTCATCCTTATTCAGTCAGTCTGTCAGTCAGTCAGTCGGTCAGTCCTGTAAAGTCAGTTAGTCAGTCAAGCAGTCAGTCAGGTAGTCAAGCAGTCAGTCAGGTAGTCAAGCAGTCAGTCAGTCAGTGTCAGTCAGTCATTTAGTCATTCAGTCAGTCAGTGAAATAGCCAGTCAGAGAGTCAAGCAGTCAGTCAGTCAGTCTCAGTCAGTCAGTTAGTCAGTCAGTCAGTCAGTCAGTCAGTCAGTCCAGTCTCAGTCAGTCAGGCAGTTAGTCAGTCAGTCTCGGTCAGTCAGTGAGTCAGTCAGTCAGTATCAGTCAGTCAGTGAGTCAGTCTGTCAGTCAGGCAGTATGAGTCAGGCAGTAAGACTCCGCTCGACAGAACTCCGATAGCCTAATGGCTAGACCGCTGGTCTTCCAAGCGAGTGGCCTGGGTTCGAGTCCCAGCCGGAGCGAATATCTTCAATGTATATATTTCTTTTCTAATTTGAAAATTCTTTTTTTTTCAATTTCTTTCCTTTGCAATTATTGATTATTTATGTAGGGAAGAAAATTCTGAGTCAGTTTAATTTTTCGACACAAAGATTTCAAAGTGTTTAAATAAACAATTACCAAGGTGCATTTTTTGTTTTTATTATATTTAAAACTCCCACCGACAGAGCTCCCATAGACTAATGGCTAGAGTGTTAGGCTTCCAAGCGAGTGGCCCTGGGTTCGAGTCCCAGCCTGAACGAAAATCTTCAATGTATACTTTTAGTTTCTAATTTGAAATTTCTTCTTCTTTTTTTTTAATTTTTCTCCTTTGCGAATATTGATTATTTATGTAGGGAGAAAAATTCTGAGTCAGTTTAATTATTCGACCTGTAAATTTCAAAGTGTTTGAATCAATAATTACCAAGGTGCATTTTTTGTTTTTATTATATTTAAGACTTCCATCGACAGAGCACCGATAGCCTAATGGCTAGACCGTTGGGTTCCTAGCGCGTGGTACTGGGTTCGAGTCCCGGCCGGAAAGGAAATCTTAAATGCAAATATTTTTTTCTAATTTTATAATTCTTTTTTTTTATTTTTCCCTTTTGCGAAGTCAGTCAGTCAGTCTGACAGTCAATCAGTCAAGCACTCAGTCATTCAGTCTCAGTCAGTCAGTCCAGTCAGTCAGTCACTCAGTCAGTCAGTTAGTCCTTCAGCCAGTCAGTCAAGCAGTCAGTCATTTAGTCTCAGTCAGTCAGTCATTCAGTCAGTCAGTCAGTCAGGCAGTCAGTCAGTCAGTCAGTCGGTCAGTCCTGTGCAGTCAGTTAGTCACTAAAGCAGTCAGTCAGTCTCAGTCAGTCAGTCAGTCAGTCAGTCCAGTCCAGTCTCAGTCAGTCAGTCAGTCAGTCTCGGTCAGTCAGTCAGTCAGTCATTCAGTCAGTCAGTCAGTCAGGCAGTCAGTCAGTCGGTCAGCCTTATTCAGTCAGTCTGTCAGTCAGTCAGTCAGCCTTATTCAGTCAGTCTGTCAGTCATCCTTATTCAGTCAGTCTCGGTCAGTCAGTCAGTCAGTCAGTCAGTCAGTCAGTCAGTCAGTCAGTCAGGCAGTCAGTCAGTCGGTCAGCCTTATTCAGTCAGTCTGTCAGTCAGTCAGTCAGTCAGCCTTATTCAGTCAGTCTGTCAGTCATCCTTATTCTGTCAGTCTGTCAGTCAGTCAGTCGGTCAGTCCTGTCCAGTCAGTTAGTCAGTCAAGCAGTCAGTCAGGTAGTCAAGCAGTCAGTCAGTCAGTGTCAGTCAGTCATTTAGTCATTCAGTCAGTCAGTGAAATAGCCAGTCAGAGAGTCAAGCAATCAGTCAGTCAGTCTCAGTCAGTCAGTTAGTCAGTCAGTCAGTCAGTCAGTCCAGTCTCAGTCAGTCAGGCAGTTAGTCAGTCAGTCTCGGTCAGTCAGTGAGTCAGTCAGTCAGTATCAGTCAGTCAGTGAGTCAGTCTGTCAGTCAGGCAGTATCAGTCAGGCAGTAAGACTCCGTTCGACAGAACTCCGATAGCCTAATGGCTAGACCGCTGGTCTTCCAATCGAGTGGCCTGGGTTCGAGTCCCAGCCGGAGCGAATATCTTCAATGTATATATTTCTTTTCTAATTGGAAAATTCTTTTTTTTTTCAATTTCTTTCCTTTGCAATTATTGATTATTTATGTAGGGAAGAAAATTCTGAGTCAGTTTAATTTTCCGACACAAAGATTTCAAAGTGTTTAAATAAACAATTACCAAGGTGCATTTTTTGTTTTTATTATATTTAAAACTCCCACCGATAGAGCTCCCATAGACTAATGGCTAGAGTGTTAGGCTTCCAAGCGAGTGGCCCTGGGTTCGAGTCCCAGCCTGAACGAAAATCTTCAATGTATACTTTTAGTTTCTAATTTGAAATTTCTTCTTCTTTTTTTTTTAATTTTTCTCTTTTGCGAATATTGATTATTTATGTAGGGAGAAAAATTCTGAGTCAGTTTAATTATTCGACCTGCAAATTTCAAAGTGTTTGAATCAATAATTACCAAGGTGCATTTTTTGTTTTTATTATATTTAAGACTTCCATCGGCAGAGCTCCGATAGCCTAATGGCTAGACCGTTGGGTTCCTAGCGCGTGGTACTGGGTTCGAGTCCCGGCCGGAAAGGAAATCTTAAATGCAAATATTTTTTTCTAATTTTATAATTCTTTTTTTTTTCCCTTTTGCGAAGTCAGTCAGTCAGTCTGACAGTCAATCAGTCAAGCACTCAGTCATTCAGTCTCAGTCAGTCAGTCCAGTCAATCAGTCACTCAGTCAGTCAGTTAGTCCTTCAGCCAGTCAGTCAAGCAGTCAGTCATTTAGTCTCAGTCAGTCAGTCATTCAGTCAGTCAGTCAGTCAGTCAGTCAGTCAGGCAGTCAGTCAGTCAGTCAGTCGGTCAGTCCTGTGCAGTCAGTTTGTCACTAAAGCAGTCAGTCAGTCTCAGTCAGTCAGTCAGTCAGTCAGTCCAGTCCAGTCTCAGTCAGTCAGTCAGTCAGTCTCGGTCAGTCAGTCAGTCAGTCATTCAGTCAGTCAGTCAGTCAGGCAGTCAGTCAGTCGGTCAGCCTTATTCAGTCAGTCTGTCAGTCAGTCAGTCAGTCAGCCTTATTCAGTCAGTCTGTCAGTCATCCTTATTCAGTCAGTCTGTCAGTCAGTCAGTCGGTCAGTCCTGTCCAGTCATTTAGTCATTCAGTCAGTCAGTGAAATAGCCAGTCAGAGAGTCAAGCAGTCAGTCAGTCAGTCTCAGTCAGTCAGTTAGTCAGTCAGTCAGTCAGTCAGTCAGTCAGTCAGTCCAGTCTCAGTCAGTCAGGCAGTTAGTCAGTCAGTCTCGGTCAGTCAGTGAGTCATTCAGTCAGTATCAGTCAGTCAGTGAGTCAGTCTGTCAGTCAGGCAGTATCAGTCAGGCAGTAAGACTCCGCTCGACAGAACTCCGATAGCCTAATGGCTAGACCGTGGTCTTCCAAGCGAGTGGCCTGGGTTCGAGTCCCAGCCGGAGCGAATATCTTCAATGTATATATTTCGTTTCTAATTTGAAAATTCTTTTTTTTTTTCAATTTCTTTCCTTTGCAATTATTGATTATTTATGTAGGGAAGAAAATTCTGAGTCAGTTTAATTTTTCGACACGAAGATTTCAAAGTGTTTAAATAAACAATTACCAAGGTGCATTTTTTGTTTTTATTATATTTAAAACTCCCACCGACAGAGCTCCCATAGACTAATGGCTAGAGTGTTAGGCTTCCAAGCGAGTGGCCCTGGGTTCGAGTCCCAGCCTGAACGAAAATCTTCAATGTATACTTATAGTTTCTAATTTGAAATTTCTTCTTCTTTTTTTTTTTAATTTTTCTCTTTTGCGAATATTGATTATTTATGTAGGGAGAAAAATTCTGAGTCAGTTTAATTATTCGACCTGTAAATTTCAAAGTGTTTGAATCAATAATTACCAAGGTGCATTTTTTGTTTTTATTATATTTAAGACTTCCATCGACAGAGCTCCGATAGCCTAATGGCTAGACCGTTGGGTTCCAAGCGCGTGGTACTGGGTTCGAGTCCCGGCCGGAACGAAAATCTTCCATGTATATATTTCTCTTCTAATTTGAAGATTCTTTTTTTTTTTCAATTTCTTTCTTTTGCAAATATGGATTATTTATGTACGGAAGAAAATTCTGAGTCAGTTTAATCATTCGACCTTTAGATTTCAAAAATTTTAGATCAATAATTACTAAGGTGCATTTTTTGTTTTTATTATAATTAAGACACCGATCAACAGAGATCCGATAGTATATTGGCGAGAGCGTTGGGCTTCCATGAGTGTCGCCCTGGGTTCAAATCCCAGCCGGAAAGGAAATCTTAAATGCAAATATTTTTTTCTAATTTTATAATTCTTTTTTTTTTATTTTTCCCTTTTGCGAAGTCAGTCAGTCAGTCTGACAGTCAATCAGTCAAGCACTCAGTCATTCAGTCTCAGTCAGTCAGTCCAGTCAGTCAGTCACTCAGTCAGTCAGTTAGTCCTTCAGCCAGTCAGTCAAGCAGTCAGTCATTTAGTCTCAGTCAGTCAGTCATTCAGTCAGTCAGTCAGTCAGGCAGTCAGTCAGTCAGTCAGTCGGTCAGTCCTGTGCAGTCAGTTAGTCACTAAAGCAGTCAGTCAGTCTCAGTCAGTCAGTCAGTCAGTCAGTCCAGTCCAGTCTCAGTCAGTCTGTCAGTCAGTCTCGGTCAGTCAGTCAGTCATTCAGTCAGTCAGTCAGTCAGGCAGTCAGTCAGTCGGTCAGCCTTATTCAGTCAGTCTGTCAGTCAGTCAGTCAGTCAGCCTTATTCAGTCAGTCTGTCAGTCATCCTTATTCAGTCAGTCTGTCAGTCAGTCAGTCGGTCAGTCCTGTCCAGTCAGTTAGTCAGTCAAGCAGTCAGTCAGGTAGTCAAGCAGTCAGTCAGTCAGTGTCAGTCAGTCATTTAGTCATTCAGTCAGTCAGTGAAATAGCCAGTCAGAGAGTCAAGCAATCAGTCAGTCAGTCTCAGTCAGTCAGTTAGTCAGTCAGTCAGTCAGTCAGTCAGTCAGTCCAGTCTCAGTCAGTCAGGCAGTTAGTCAGTCAGTCTCGGTTAGTCAGTGAGTCAGTCAGTCAGTATCAGTCAGTCAGTGAGTCAGTCTGTCAGTCAGGCAGTATCAGTCAGGCAGTAAGACTCCGCTCGACAGAACTCCGATAGCCTAATGGCTAGACCGCTGGTCTTCCAAGCGAGTGGCCTGGGTTCGTGTCCCAGCCGGAGCGAATATCTTCAATGTATGTATTTCTTTTCTAATTTGAAAATTCTTTTTTTTTTTCAATTTCTTTCCTTTGCAATTATTGATTATTTATGTAGGGAAGAAAATTCTGAGTCAGTTTAATTTTTCGACACGAAGATTTCAAAGTGTTTAAATAAACAATTACCAAGGTGCATTTTTTGTTTTTATTATATTTAAAACTCCCACCGACAGGGCTCCCATAGACTAATGGCTAGAGTGTTAGGCTTCCAAGCGAGTGGCCCTGGGTTCGAGTCCCAGCCTGAACGAAAATCTTCAATGTATTCTTTTAGTTTCTAATTTGAAATTTCTTCTTCTTTTTTTTTTAATTTTTCTCTTTTGCGAATATTGATTATTTATGTAGGGAGAAAAATTCTGAGTCAGTTTAATTATTCGACCTGTAAATTTCAAAGTGTTTGAATCAATAATTACCAAGGTGCATTTTTTGTTTTTATTATATTTAAGACTTCCATCGACAGAGCTCCGATAGCCTAATGGCTAGACCGTTGGGTTCCTAGCGCGTGGTACTGGGTTCGAGTCCCGGCCGGAAAGGAAATCTTAAATGCAAATATTTTTTTCTAATTTTATAATTCTTTTTTTTTTCCCTTTTGCGAAGTCAGTCAGTCAGTCTGACAGTCAATCAGTCAAGCACTCAGTCATTCAGTCTCAGTCAGTCAGTCCAGTCAGTCAGTCACTCAGTCAGTCAGTTAGTCCTTCAGCCAGTCAGTCAAGCAGTCAGTTATTTAGTCTCAGTCAGTCAGTCATTCAGTCAGTCAGTCAGTCAGGCAGTCAGTCAGTCAGTCAGTCGGTCAGTCCTGTGCAGTCAGTTTGTCACTAAAGCAGTCAGTCAGTCTCAGTCAGTCAGTCAGTCAGTCAGTCCAGTCCAGTCTCAGTCAGTCAGTCAGTCAGTCTCGGTCAGTCAGTCAGTCAGTCATTCAGTCAGTCAGTCAGTCAGGCAGTCAGTCAGTCGGTCAGCCTTATTCAGTCAGTCTGTCAGTCAGTCAGCCTTATTCAGTCAGTCTGTCAGTCATCCTTATTCAGTCAGTCTGTCAGTCAGTCAGTCGGTCAGTCCTGTCCAGTCAGTTAGTCAGTCAAGCAGTCAGTCAGGTAGTCAAGCAGTCAGTCAGTCAGTGTCAGTCAGTCATTTAGTCATTCAGTCAGTCAGTGATATAGCCAGTCAGAGAGTCAAGCAGTCAGTCAGTCAGTCTCAGTCAGTCAGTTAGTCAGTCAGTCAGTCAGTCAGTCAGTCAGTCAGTCCAGTCTCAGTCAGTCAGGCAGTTAGTCAGTCAGTCTCGGTCAGTCAGTGAGTCATTCAGTCAGTATCATTCAGTCAGTGAGTCAGTCTGTCAGTCAGGCAGTATCAGTCAGGCAGTAAGACTCCGCTCGACAGAACTCCGATAGCCTAATGGCTAGACCGTGGTCTTCCAAGCGAGTGGCCTGGGTTCGAGTCCCAGCCGGAGCGAATATCTTCAATGTATATATTTCCTTTCTAATTTGAAAATTCTTTTTTTTTTCAATTTCTTTCCTTTGCAATTATTGATTATTTATGTAGGGAAGAAAATTCTGAGTCAGTTTAATTTTTCGACACGAAGATTTCAAAGTGTTTAAATAAACAATTACCAAGGTGCATTTTTTGTTTTTATTATATTTAAAACTCCCACCGACAGAGCTCCCATAGACTAATGGCTAGAGTGTTAGGCTTCCAAGCGAGTGGCCCTGGGTTCGAGTCCCAGCCTGAACGAAAATCTTCAATGTATACTTTTAGTTTCTAATTTGAAATTTCTTCTTCTTTTTTTTTTAATTTTTCTCTTTTGCGAATATTGATTATTTATGTAGGGAGAAAAATTCTGAGTCAGTTTAATTATTCGACCTGTAAATTTCAAAGTGTTTGAATCAATAATTACCAAGGTGCATTTTTTGTTTTTATTATATTTAAGACTTCCATCGACAGAGCTCCGATAGCCTAATGGCTAGACCGTTGGGTTCCAAGCGCGTGGTACTGGGTTCGAGTCCCGGCCGGAACGAAAATCTTCCATGTATATATTTCTCTTCTAATTTGAAGATTCTTTTTTTTTTCAATTTCTTTCTTTTGCAAATATGGATTATTTATGTACGGAAGAAAATTCTGAGTCAGTTTAATCATTCGACCTTTAGATTTCAAAAATTTTAGATCAATAATTACTAAGGTGCATTTTTTGTTTTTATTATAATTAAGACACCGATCAACAGAGATCCGATAGTATATTGTCGAGAGCGTTGGGCTTCCATGAGTGTCGCCCTGGGTTCAAATCCCAGCCGGAAAGGAAATCTTAAATGCAAATATTTTTTTCTAATTTTATAATTCTTTTTTTTTTATTTTTCCCTTTTGCAAAGTCAGTCAGTCAGTCTGACAGTCAATCAGTCAAGCACTCAGTCATTCAGTCTCAGTCAGTCAGTCACTCAGTCAGTCAGTTAGTCCTTCAGCCAGTCAGTCAAGCAGTCAGTCATTTAGTCTCAGTCAGTCAGTCATTCAGTCAGTCAGTCAGTCAGGCAGTCAGTCAGTCAGTCAGTCGGTCAGTCCTGTGCAGTCAGTTAGTCACTAAAGCAGTCAGTCAGTCTCAGTCAGTCAGTCAGTCAGTCAGGCAGTCAGTCAGTCAGTCAGTCGGTCAGTCAGTCTCGGTCAGTCAGTCAGTCATTCAGTCAGTCAGTCAGTCAGGCAGTCAGTCAGTCGGTCAGCCTTATTCAGTCAGTCTGTCAGTCAGTCAGTCAGTCAGCCTTATTCAGTCAGTCTGTCAGTCAGTCAGTCGGTCAGTCCTGTCCAGTCAGTTAGTCAGTCAAGCAGTCAGTCAGGTAGTCAAGCAGTCAGTCAGTCAGTGTCAGTCAGTCATTTAGTCATTCAGTCAGTCAGTGAAATAGCCAGTCAGAGAGTCAAGCAGTCAGTCAGTCAGTCTCAGTCAGTCAGTTAGTCAGTCAGTCAGTCAGTCAGTCAGTCAGTCCAGTCTCAGTCAGTCAGGCAGTTAGTCAGTCAGTCTCGGTCAGTCAGTGAGTCAGTCAGTCAGTATCAGTCAGTCAGTGAGTCAGTCTGTCAGTCAGGCAGTATCAGTCAGGCAGTAAGACTCCGCTCGACAGAACTCCGATAGCCTAATGGCTAGACCGCTGGTCTTCCAAGCGAGTGGCCTGGGTTCGAGTCCCAGCCGGAGCGAATATCTTCAATGTATATATTTCTTTTCTAATTTGAAAATTCTTTTTTTTTTCAATTTCTTTCCTTTGCAATTATTGATTATTTATGTAGGGAAGAAAATTCTGAGTCAGTTTAATTTTTCGACATGAAGATTTCAAAGTGTTTAAATAAACAATTACCAAGGTGCACTTTTTGTTTTTATTATATTTAAAACTCCCACCGACAGAGCTCCCTTAGACTAATGGCTAGAGTGTTAGGCTTCCATGCGAGTGGCCCTGGGTTCGAGTCCCAGCCTGAACGAAAATCTTCAATGTATACTTTTAGTTTCTAATTTGAAATTTCTTCTTCTTTTTTTTTAATTTTTCTCTTTTGCGAATATTGATTATTTATGTAGGGAGAAAAATTCTGAGTCAGTTCAATTATTCGACCTGTAAATTTCAAAGTGTTTGAATCAATAATTACCAAGGTGCATTTTTTGTTTTTATTATATTTAAGACTTCCATCGACAGAGCTCCGATAGCCTAATGGCTAGACCGTTGGGTTCCAAGCGCGTGGTACTGGGTTCGAGTCCCGGTCGGAACGAAAATCTTCCATGTATATATTTCTCTTCTAATTTGAAGATTCTTTTTTTTTTTCAATTTCTTCCTTTTGCAAATATGGATTATTTATGTACGGAAGAAAATTCTGAGTCAGTTTAATCATTCGACCTTTAGATTTCAAAGATTTTAGATCAATAATTACTAAGGTGCATTTTTTGTTTTTATTATAATTAAGACACCGATCAACAGAGATCCGATAGTATATTGGCGAGAGCGTTGGGCTTCCATGAGTGTCGCCCTGGGTTCAAATCCCAGCGGGAAAGGAAATCTTAAATGCAAATATTTTTTTCTAATTTTATAATTCTTTTTTTTTTATTTTTCCCTTTTGCGAAGTCAGTCAGTCAGTCTGACAGTCAATCAGTCAAGCACTCAGTCATTCAGTCTCAGTCAGTCAGTCCAGTCAGTCAGTCACTCAGTCAGTCAGTTAGTCCTTCAGCCAGTCAGTCAAGCAGACAGTCATTTAGTCTCAGTCAGTCAGTCATTCAGTCAGTCAGTCAGTCAGGCAGTCAGTCAGTCAGTCAGTCGGTCAGTCCTGTGCAGTCAGTTAGTCACTAAAGCAGTCAGTCAGTCTCAGTCAGTCAGTCAGTCAGTCAGTCCAGTCCAGTCTCAGTCAGTCAGTCAGTCAGTCTCGGTCAGTCAGTCAAACAGTCATTCAGTCAGTCAGGCAGTCAGTCAGTCGGTCAGCCTTATTCAGTCAGTCTGTCAGTCAGTCAGTCAGTCAGCCTTATTCAGTCAGTCTGTCAGTCATCCTTATTCAGTCAGTCTGTCAGTCAGTCAGTCGGTCAGTCCTGTCCAGTCAGTTAGTCAGTCAAGCAGTCAGTCAGGTAGTCAAGCAGTCAGTCAGTCAGTGTCAGTCAGTCATTTAGTCATTCAGTCAGTCAGTGAAATAGCCAGTCAGAGAGTCAAGCAGTCAGTCAGTCAGTCTCAGTCAGTCAGTTAGTCAGTCAGTCAGTCAGTCAGTCAGTCAGTCCAGTCTCAGTCAGTCAGGCAGTTAGTCAGTCAGTCTCGGTCAGTCAGTGAGTCAGTCAGTCAGTATCAGTCAGTCAGTGAGTCAGTCTGTCAGTCAGGCAGTATCAGTCAGGCAGTAAGACTCCGCTCGACAGAATTCCGATAGCCTAATGGCTAGACCGCTGGTCTTCCAAGCGAGTGGCCTGGGTTCGAGTCCCAGCCGGAGCGAATATCTTCAATGTATATATTTCTTTTCTAATTTGAAAATTCTTTTTTTTTTCAATTTCTTTCCTTTGCAATTATTGATTATTTATGTAGGGAAGAAAATTCTGAGTCAGTTTAATTATTCGACACGAAGATTTTGAAAGTGTTTAAATAAACAATTACCAAGGTGCATTTTTTGTTTTTATTATATTTAAAACTCCCACCGACAGAGCTCCGATAGCCTAATGGCTAGACCGTTGGGTTCCAAGCGCGTGGTACTGGGTTCGAGTCCCGGCCGGAACGAAAATCTTCCATGTATATATTTCTCTTCTAATTTGAAGATTCTTTTTTTTTTCAATTTCTTTCTTTTGCAAATATGGATTATTTATGTACGGAAGAAAATTCTGAGTCAGTTTAATCATTCGACCTTTAGATTTCAAAGATTTTAGATCAATAATTACTAAGGTGCATTTTTTGTTTTTATTATAATTAAGACACCGATCAACAGAGATCCGATAGTATATTGGCGAGAGCGTTGGGCTTCCATGAGTGTCGCCCTGGGTTCAAATCCCAGCGGGAAAGGAAATCTTAAATGCAAATATTTTTTTCTAATTTTATAATTCTTTTTTTTTATTTTTCCCTTTTGCGAAGTCAGTCAGTCAGTCTGACAGTCAATCAGTCAAGCACTCAGTCATTCAGTCTCAGTCAGTCAGTCCAGTCAGTCAGTCACTCAGTCAGTCAGTTAGTCCTTCAGCCAGTCAGTCAAGCAGTCAGTCATTTAGTCTCAGTCAGTCAGTCATTCAGTCAGTCAGTCAGTCAGGCAGTCAGTCAGTCAGTCAGTCGGTCAGTCCTGTGCAGTCAGTTAGTCACTAAAGCAGTCAGTCAGTCTCAGTCAGTCAGTCAGTCAGTCAGTCCAGTCCAGTCTCAGTCAGTCAGTCAGTCAGTCTCGGTCAGTCAGTCAGTCAGTCATTCAGTCAGTCAGTCAGTCAGGCAGTCAGTCAGTCGGTCAGCCTTATTCAGTCAGTCTGTCAGTCAGTCAGTCAGTCAGCCTTATTCAGTCAGTCTGTCAGTCATCCTTATTCAGTCAGTCTGTCAGTCAGTCAGTCGGTCAGTCCTGTCCAGTCAGTTAGTCAGTCAAGCAGTCAGTCAAGTAGTCAAGCAGTCAGTCAGTCAGTGTCAGTCAGTCATTTAGTCATTCAGTCAGTCAGTGAAATAGCCAGTCAGAGAGTCAAGCAGTCAGTCAGTCAGTCTCAGTCAGTCAGTTAGTCAGTCAGTCAGTCAGTCAGTCAGTCAGTCCAGTCTCAGTCAGTCAGGCAGTTAGTCAGTCAGTCTCGGTCAGTCAGTGAGTCAGTCAGTCAGTGAGTCAGTCTGTCAGTCAGGCAGTATCAGTCAGGCAGTAAGACACCGCTCGACAGAACTCCGATAGCCTAATGGCTAGACCGCTGGTCTTCCAAGCGAGTGGCCTGGGTTCGAGTCCCAGCCGGAGCGAATATCTTCAATGTATATATTTCTTTTCTAATTTGAAAATTCTTTTTTTTTTTCAATTTCTTTCCTTTGCAATTATTGATTATTTATGTAGGGAAGAAAATTCTGAGTCAGTTTAATTTTTCGACACGAAGATTTCAAAGTGTTTAAATAAACAATTACCAAGGTGCATTTTTTGTTTTTATTATATTTAAAACTCCCACTGACAGAGCTGCCATAGACTAATGGCTAGAGTGTTAGGCTTCCAAGCGAGTGGCCCTGGGTTCGAGTCCCAGCCTGAACGAAAATCTTCAATGTATACTTTTAGTTTCTAATTTGAAATTTCTTCTTCTTTTTTTTTTTTAATTTTTCTCTTTTGCGAATATTGATTATTTATGTAGGGAGAAAAATTCTGAGTCAGTTTAATTATTCGACCTGTAAATTTCAAAGTGTTTGAATCAATAATTACCAAGGTTCATTTTTTGTTTTTATTATATTTAAGACTTCCATCGACAGAGCTCCGATAGCCTAATGGCTAGACCGTTGGGTTCCAAGCGCGTGGTACTTGGTTCGAGTCCCGGCCGGAACGAAAATCTTCCATGTATATATTTCTCTTCTAATTTGAAGATTCTTTTTTTTTTTCAATTTCTTTCTTTTGCAAATTTGGATTATTTATGTACGGAAGAAAATTCTGAGTCAGTTTAATCATTCGACCTTTAGATTTCAAAGATTTTAGATCAATAATTACTAAGGTGCATTTTTTGTTTTTATTATAATTAAGACACCGATCAACAGAGATCCGATAGTATATTGGCGAGAGCGTTGGGCTTCCATGAGTGTCGCCCTGGGTTCAAATCCCAGCCGGAAAGGAAATCTTAAATGCAAATATTTTTTTCTAATTTTATAATTCTTTTATTTTTATTTTTCCCTTTTGCGAAGTCAGTCAGTCAGTCTGACAGTCAATCAGTCAAGCACTCAGTCATTCAGTCTCAGTCAGTCAGTCCAGTCAGTCAGTCACTCAGTCAGTCAGTTAGTCCTTCAGCCAGTCAGTCAAGCAGTCAGTCATTTAGTCTCAGTCAGTCAGTCAGGCAGTCAGTCAGTCAGTCAGTCGGTCAGTCCTGTGCAGTCAGTTAGTCACTAAAGCAGTCAGTCAGTCTCAGTCAGTCAGTCAGTCAGTCAGTCCAGTCCAGTCTCAGTCAGTCAGTCAGTCAGTCTCGGTCAGTCAGTCAGTCAGTCATTCAGTCAGTCAGTCAGTCAGGCAGTCAGTCAGTCGGTCAGCCTCATTCAGTCAGTCTGTCAGTCAGTCAGTCAGTCAGCCTTATTCAGTCAGTCTGTCAGTCATCCTTATTCAGTCAGTCTGTCAGTCAGTCAGTCGGTCAGTCCTGTCCAGTCAGTTAGTCAGTCAAGCAGTCAGTCAGGTAGTCAAGCAGTCAGTCAGTCAGTGTCAGTCAGTCATTTAGTCATTCAGTCAGTCAGTGAAATAGCCAGTCAGAGAGTCAAGCAGTCAGTCAGTCAGTCTCAGTCAGTCAGTTAGTCAGTCAGTCAGTCAGTCAGTCAGTCCAGTCTCAGTCAGTCAGGCAGTTAGTCAGTCAGTCTCGGTCAGTCAGTGAGTCAGTCAGTCAGTATCAGTCAGTCAGTGAGTCAGTCTGTCAGTCAGGCAGTAAGACTCCGCTCGACAGAACTCCGATAGCCTAATGGCTAGACCGCTGGTCTTCCAAGCGAGTGGCCTGGGTTCGAGTCCCAGCCGGAGCGAATATCTTCAATGTATATATTTCTTTTCTAATTTGAAAATTCTTTTTTTTTTCAATTTCTTTCCTTTGCAATTATTGATTATTTATGTAGGGAAGAAAATTCTGAGTCAGTTTAATTTTTCGACACGAAGATTTCAAAGTGTTTAAATAAACAATTACCAAGGTGCATTTTTTGTTTTTATTATATTTAAAACTCCCACCGACAGAGCTGCCATAGACTAATGGCTAGAGTGTTAGGCTTCCAAGCGAGTGGCCCTGGGTTCGAGTCCCAGCCTGAACGAAAATCTTCAATGTATACTTTTAGTTTCTAATTTGAAATTTCTTCTTCTTTTTTTTTTTAAATTTTTCTCTTTTGCGAATATTGATTATTTATGTAGGGAGAAAAATTCTGAGTCAGTTTAATTATTCGACCTGTACATTTCAAAGTGTTTGAATCAATAATTACCAAGGTGCATTTTTTGTTTTTATTATATTTAAGACTTCCATCGACAGAGCTCCGATAGCCTAATGGCTAGATCGTTGGGTTCCAAGCGCGTGGTACTGGGTTCGAGTCCCGGCCGGAACGAAAATCTTCCATGTATATATTTCTCTTCTAATTTGAAGATTCTTTTTTTTTTCAATTTCTTTCTTTTGCAAATATGGATTATTTATGTACGGAAGAAAATTCTGAGTCAGTTTAATCATTCGATATTTAGATTTCAAAGATTTTAGATCAATAATTACTAAGTTGCATTTTTTGTTTTTATTATAATTAAGACACCGATCAACAGAGATCCGATAGTATATTGGCGAGAGCTTTGGGCTTCCATGAGTGTCGCCCTGGGTTCAAATCCCAGCCGGAAAGGAAATCTTAAATGCAAATATTTTTTTCTAATTTTATAATTCTTTTTTTTTTTATTTTTCCCTTTTGCGAAGTCAGTCAGTCAGTCTGACAGTCAATCAGTCAAGCACTCAGTCATTCAGTCTCAGTCAGTCAGTCCAGTCAGGCAGTCAGTCAGTCAGTCAGTCGGTCAGTCCTGTGCAGTCAGTTAGTCACTAAAGCAGTCAGTCAGTCTCAGTCAGTCAGTCAGTCAGTCAGTCCAGTCCAGTCTCAGTCAGTCCAGTCCAGTCTCAGTCAGTCAGTCAGTCAGTCTCGGTCAGTCAGTCAGTCAGTCATTCAGTCAGTCAGTCAGTCAGGCAGTCAGTCAGTCGGTCAGCCTTATTCAGTCAGTCTGTCAGTCAGTCAGTCAGCCTTATTCAGTCAGTCTGTCAGTCATCCTTATTCAGTCAGTCTGTCAGTCAGTCAGTCGGTCAGTCCTGTCCAGTCAGTCAGTCAGTCTCAGTCAGTCAGTTAGTCAGTCAGTCAGTCAGTCAGTCAGTCAGTCCAGTCTCAGTCAGTCAGGCAGTTAGTCAGTCAGTCTCGGTCAGTCAGTGAGTCAGTCAGTCAGTTAGTCAGTCAGTCAGTCAGTCAGTCAGTCAGTCCAGTCTCAGTCAGTCAGGCAGTTAGTCAGTCAGTCTCGGTCAGTCAGTGAGTCAGTCAGTCAGTATCAGTCAGTCAGTGAGTCAGTCTGTCAGTCAGGCAGTATCAGTCAGGCAGTAAGACTCCGCTCGACAGAACTCCGATAGCCTAATGGCTAGACCGCTGGTCTTCCAAGCGAGTGGCCTGGGTTCGAGTCCCAGCCGGAGCGAATATCTTCAATGTATATATTTCTTTTCTAATTTGAAAATTCTTTTTTTTTTCAATTTCTTTCCTTTGCAATTATTGATTATTTATGTAGGGAAGAAAATTCTGAGTCAGTTTAATTTTTCGACACGAAGATTTCAAAGTGTTTAAATAAACAATTACCAAGGTGCATTTTTTGTTTTTATTATATTTAAAACTCCCACCGACAGAGCTGCCATAGACTAATGGCTAGAGTGTTAGGCTTCCAAGCGAGTGGCCCTGGGTTCGAGTCCCAGCCTGAACGAAAATCTTCAATGTATACTTTTAGTTTCTAATTTGAAATTTCTTCTTCTTTTTTTTTTTTTTAATTTTTCTCTTTTGCGAATATTGATTATTTATGTAGGGAGAAAAATTCTGAGTCAGTTTAATTATTCGACCTGTAAATTTCAAAGTGTTTGAATCAATAATTACCAAGGTGCATTTTTTGTTTTTATTATATTTAAGACTTCCATCGACAGAGCTCCGATAGCCTAATGGCTAGACCGTTGGGTTCCAAGCGCGTGGTACTTGGTTCGAGTCCCGGCCGGAACGAAAATCTTCCATGTATATATTTCTCTTCTAATTTGAAGATTCTTTTTTTTTTTCAATTTCTTTCTTTTGCAAATTTGGATTATTTATGTACGGAAGAAAATTCTGAGTCAGTTTAATCATTCGACCTTTAGATTTCAAAGATTTTAGATCAATAATTACTAAGGTGCATTTTTTGTTTTTATTATAATTAAGACACCGATCAACAGAGATCCGATAGTATATTGGCGAGAGCGTTGGGCTTCCATGAGTGTCGCCCTGGGTTCAAATCCCAGCCGGAAAGGAAATCTTAAATGCAAATATTTTTTTCTAATTTTATAATTCTTTTTTTTTATTTTTCCCTTTTGCGAAGTCAGTCAGTCAGTCTGACAGTCAATCAGTCAAGCACTCAGTCATTCAGTCTCAGTCAGTCAGTCCAGTCAGGCAGTCAGTCAGTCAGTCAGTCGGTCAGTCCTGTGCAGTCAGTTAGTCACTAAAGCAGTCAGTCAGTCTCAGTCAGTCAGTCAGTCAGTCAGTCCAGTCCAGTCTCAGTCAGTCCAGTCCAGTCTCAGTCAGTCAGTCAGTCAGTCTCGGTCAGTCAGTCAGTCAGTCATTCAGTCAGTCAGTCAGTCAGGCAGTCAGTCAGTCGGTCAGCCTTATTCAGTCAGTCTGTCAGTCATCCTTATTCAGTCAGTCTGTCAGTCAGTCAGTCGGTCAGTCCTGTCCAGTCAGTTAGTCAGTCAAGCAGTCAGTCAGGTAGTCAAGCAGTCAGTCAGTCAGTGTCAGTCAGTCTTTTAGTCATTCAGTCAGTCAGTGAAATAGCCAGTCAGAGAGTCAAGCAGTCAGTCAGTCAGTCTCAGTCAGTCAGTTAGTCAGTCAGTCAGTCAGTCAGTCAGTCAGTCCAGTCTCAGTCAGTCAGGCAGTTAGTCAGTCAGTCTCGGTCAGTCAGTGAGTCAGTCAGTCAGTATCAGTCAGTCAGTGAGTCAGTCTGTCAGTCAGGCAGTAAGACTCCGCTCGACAGAACTCCGATAGCCTAATGGCTAGACCGCTGGTCTTCCAAGCGAGTGGCCTTGGTTCGAGTCCCAGCCGGAGCGAATATCTTCAATGTATATATTTCTTTTCTAATTTGAAAATTCTTTTTTTTTTCAATTTCTTTCCTTTGCAATTATTGATTATTTATGTAGGGAAGAAAATTCTGAGTCAGTTTAATTTTTCGACACGAAGATTTCAAAGTGTTTAAATAAACAATTACCAAGGTGCATTTTTTGTTTTTATTATATTTAAAACTCCCACCGACAGAGCTCCCATAGACTAATGGCTAGAGTGTTAGGCTTCCAAGCGAGTGGCCCTGGGTTCGAGTCCCAGCCTGAAAGAAAATCTTCAATGTATACTTTTAGTTTCTAATTTGAAATTTCTTCTTCTTTTTTTTTAATTTTTCTCTTTTGCGAATATTGATTATTTATGTAGGGAGAAAAATTCCGAGTCAGTTTAATTATTCGACCTGTAAATTTCAAAGTGTTTGAATCAATAATTACCAAGGTGCATTTTTTGTTTTTATTATATTTAAGACTTCCATCGACAGAGCTCCGATAGCCTAATGTCTAGACCGTTGGGTTCCAAGCGCGTGGTACTGGGTTCGAGTCCCGGCCGGAACGAAAATCTTCCATGTATATATTTCTCTACTAATTTGAAGATTCTTTTTTTTTTTTCAATTTCTTTCTTTTGCAAATATGGATTATTTATGTACGGAAGAAAATTCTGAGTCAGTTTAATCATTCGACCATTAGATTTCAAAGATTTTAGATCAATAATTACTAAGGTGCATTTTTTGTTTTTATTATAATTAAGACACCGATCAACAGAGATCCGATAGTATATTGGCGAAACGTTGGGCTTCCATGAGTGTCGCCCTGGGTTCAAATCCCAGCCGGAAAGGAAATCTTAAATGCAAATATTTTTTTCTAATTTTATAATTCTTTTTTTTTTTATTTTTCCCTTTTGCGAAGTCAGTCAGTCAGTCTGACAGTCAATCAGTCAAGCACTCAGTCATTCAGTCTCAGTCAGTCAGTCCAGTCAGTCAGTCACTCAGTCAGTCAGTTAGTCCTTCAGCCAGTCAGTCAAGCAGTCAGTCATTTAGTCTCAGTCAGTCAGTCATTCAGTCAGTCAGTCAGTCAGGCAGTCAGTCAGTCAGTCAGTCGGTCAGTCCTGTGCAGTCAGTTAGTCACTAAAGCAGTCAGTCAGTCTCAGTCAGTCAGTCAGTCAGTCAGTCCAGTCCAGTCTCAGTCAGTCAGTCAGTCAGTCAGTCTCGGTCAGTCAGTCAGTCAGTCATTCAGTCAGTCAGTCAGTCAGGCAGTCAGTCAGTCGGTCAGCCTTATTCAGTCAGTCTGTCAGTCAGTCAGTCAGCCTTATTCAGTCAGTCTGTCAGTCATCCTTATTCAGTCAGTCTGTCAGTCAGTCAGTCGGTCAGTCCTGTCCAGTCAGTCAGTCAGTCTCAGTCAGTCAGTTAGTCAGTCAGTCAGTCAGTCAGTCAGTCAGTCCAGTCTCAGTCAGTCAGGCAGTTAGTCAGTCAGTCTCGGTCAGTCAGTGAGTCAGTCAGTCAGTTAGTCAGTCAGTCAGTCAGTCAGTCAGTCAGTCCAGTCTCAGTCAGTCAGGCAGTTAGTCAGTCAGTCTCGGTCAGTCAGTGAGTCAGTCAGTCAGTATCAGTCAGTCAGTGAGTCAGTCTGTCAGTCAGGCAGTATCAGTCAGGCAGTAAGACTCCGCTCGACAGAACTCCGATAGCCTAATGGCTAGACCGCTGGTCTTCCAAGCGAGTGGCCTGGGTTCGAGTCCCAGCCGGAGCGAATATCTTCAATGTATATATTTCTTTTCTAATTTGAAAATTCTTTTTTTTTTCAATTTCTTTCCTTTGCAATTATTGATTATTTATGTAGGGAAGAAAATTCTGAGTCAGTTTAATTTTTCGACACGAAGATTTCAAAGTGTTTAAATAAACAATTACCAAGGTGCATTTTTTGTTTTTATTATATTTAAAAGTCCCACCGACAGAGCTGCCATAGACTAATGGCTAGAGTGTTAGGCTTCCAAGCGAGTGGCCCTGGGTTCGAGTCCCAGCCTGAACGAAAATCTTCAATGTATACTTTTAGTTTCTAATTTGAAATTTCTTCTTCTTTTTTTTTTTAATTTTTCTCTTTTGCGAATATTGATTATTTATGTAGGGAGAAAAATTCTGAGTCAGTTTAATTATTCGACCTGTAAATTTCAAAGTGTTTGAATCAATAATTACCAAGGTGCATTTTTTGTTTTTATTATATTTAAGACTTCCATCGACAGAGCTCCGATAGCCTAATGGCTAGACCGTTGGATTCCAAGCGCGTGGTACTGGGTTCGAGTCCCGGCCGGAACGAAAATCTTCCATGTATATATTTCTCTTCTAATTTGAAGATTCTTTTTTTTTTTTCAATTTCTTTCTTTTGCAAATTTGGATTATTTATGTACGGAAGAAAATTCTGAGTCAGTTTAATCATTCGACCTTTAGATTTCAAAGATTTTAGATCAATAATTACTAAGGTGCATTTTTTGTTTTTATTATAATTAAGACACCGATCAACAGAGATCCGATAGTATATTGGCGAGAGCGTTGGGTTTCCATGAGTGTCGCCCTGGGTTCAAATCCCAGCCGGAAAGGAAATCTTAAATGCAAATATTTTTTTCTAATTTTATAATTCTTTTATTTTTATTTTTCCCTTTTGCGAAGTCAGTCAGTCAGTCTGACAGTCAATCAGTCAAGCACTCAGTCATTCAGTCTCAGTCAGTCAGTCCAGTCAGTCAGTCACTCAGTCAGTCAGTTAGTCCTTCAGCCAGTCAGTCAAGCAGTCAGTCATTTAGTCTCAGTCAGTCAGTCATTCAGTCAGTCAGTCAGTCAGGCAGTCAGTCAGTCAGTCAGTCGGTCAGTCCTGTGCAGTCAGTTAGTCACTAAAGCAGTCAGTCAGTCTCAGTCAGTCAGTCAGTCAGTCAGTCCAGTCCAGTCTCAGTCAGTCAGTCAGTCAGTCTCGGTCAGTCAGTCAGTCAGTCATTCAGTCAGTCAGTCAGTCAGGCAGTCAGTCAGTCGGTCAGCCTTATTCAGTCAGTCTGTCAGTCAGTCAGTCAGTCAGCCTTATTCAGTCAGTCTGTCAGTCATCCTTATTCAGTCAGTCTGTCAGTCAGTCAGTCGGTCAGTCCTGTCCAGTCAGTTAGTCAGTCAAGCAGTCAGTCAGGTAGTCAAGCAGTCAGTCAGTCAGTGTCAGTCAGTCATTTAGTCATTCAGTCAGTCAGTGAAATAGCCAGTCAGAGAGTCAAGCAGTCAGTCAGTCAGTCTCAGTCAGTCAGTTAGTCAGTCAGTCAGTCAGTCAGTCCAGTCTCAGTCAGTCAGGCAGTTAGTCAGTCAGTCTCGGTCAGTCAGTGAGTCAGTCAGTCAGTATCAGTCAGTCAGTGAGTCAGTCTGTCAGTCAGGCAGTAAGACTCCGCTCGACAGAACTCCGATAGCCTAATGGCTAGACCGCTGGTCTTCCAAGCGAGTGGCCTGGGTTCGAGTCCCAGCCGGAGCGAATATCTTCAATGTATATATTTCTTTTCTAATTTGAAAATTCTTTTTTTTTTCAATTTCTTTCCTTTGCAATTATTGATTATTTATGTAGGGAAGAAAATTCTGAGTCAGTTTAATTTTTCGACACGAAGATTTCAAAGTGTTTAAATAAACAATTACCAAGGTGCATTTTTTGTTTTTATTATATTTAAAACTCCCACCGACAGAGCTGCCATAGACTAATGGCTAGAGTGTTAGGCTTCCAAGCGAGTGGCCCTGGGTTCGAGTCCCGGCCGGAACGAAAATCTTCCATATATATATTTCTCT
The DNA here is from genome assembly GCF_026930045.1 of Uloborus diversus. Classification (NCBI taxonomy): domain Eukaryota; kingdom Metazoa; phylum Arthropoda; class Arachnida; order Araneae; family Uloboridae; genus Uloborus; species Uloborus diversus. The sequence continues at coordinate 113,995 of NW_026558712.1, forward strand.
TCTGATTTGAAGATTCTTTTTTTTTTTCAATTTCTTTCTTTTGCAAATTTGGATTATTTATGTACGGAAGAAAATTCTGAGTCAGTTTAATCATTCGACCTTTAGATTTCAAAGATTTTAGATCAATAATTACTAAGGTGCATTTTTTGTTTTTATTATAATTAAGACACCGATCAACAGAGATCCGATAGTATATTGGCGAGAGCGTTGGGCTTCCATGAGTGTCGCCCTGGGTTCAAATCCCAGCCGGAAAGGAAATCTTAAATGCAAATATTTTTTTCTAATTTTATAATTCTTTTTTTTTATTTTTCCCTTTTGCGAAGTCAGTCAGTCAGTCTGACAGTCAATCAGTCAAGCACTCAGTCATTCAGTCTCAGTCAGTCAGTCCAGTCAGGCAGTCAGTCAGTCAGTCAGTCGGTCAGTCCTGTGCAGTCAGTTAGTCACTAAAGCAGTCAGTCAGTCTCAGTCAGTCAGTCAGTCAGTCAGTCCAGTCCAGTCTCAGTCAGTCCAGTCCAGTCTCAGTCAGTCAGTCAGTCAGTCTCGGTCAGTCAGTCAGTCAGTCATTCAGTCACTCAGTCAGTCAGGCAGTCAGTCAGTCGGTCAGCCTTATTCAGTCAGTCTGTCAGTCATCCTTATTCAGTCAGTCTGTCAGTCAGTCAGTCGGTCAGTCCTGTCCAGTCAGTTAGTCAGTCAAGCAGTCAGTCAGGTAGTCAAGCAGTCAGTCAGTCAGTGTCAGTCAGTCTTTTAGTCATTCAGTCAGTCAGTGAAATAGCCAGTCAGAGAGTCAAGCAGTCAGTCAGTCAGTCTCAGTCAGTCAGTTAGTCAGTCAGTCAGTCAGTCAGTCAGTCAGTCCAGTCTCAGTCAGTCAGGCAGTTAGTCAGTCAGTCTCGGTCAGTCAGTGAGTCAGTCAGTCAGTATCAGTCAGTCAGTGAGTCAGTCTGTCAGTCAGGCAGTAAGACTCCGCTCGACAGAACTCCGATAGCCTAATGGCTAGACCGCTGGTCTTCCAAGCGAGTGGCCTTGGTTCGAGTCCCAGCCGGAGCGAATATCTTCAATGTATATATTTCTTTTCTAATTTGAAAATTCTTTTTTTTTTCAATTTCTTTCCTTTGCAATTATTGATTATTTATGTAGGGAAGAAAATTCTGAGTCAGTTTAATTTTTCGACACGAAGATTTCAAAGTGTTTAAATAAACAATTACCAAGGTGCATTTTTTGTTTTTATTATATTTAAAACTCCCACCGACAGAGCTCCCATAGACTAATGGCTAGAGTGTTAGGCTTCCAAGCGAGTGGCCCTGGGTTCGAGTCCCAGCCTGAAAGAAAATCTTCAATGTATACTTTTAGTTTCTAATTTGAAATTTCTTCTTCTTTTTTTTTAATTTTTCTCTTTTGCGAATATTGATTATTTATGTAGGGAGAAAAATTCTGAGTCAGTTTAATTATTCGACCTGTAAATTTCAAAGTGTTTGAATCAATAATTACCAAGGTGCATTTTTTGTTTTTATTATATTTAAGACTTCCATCGACAGAGCTCCGATAGCCTAATGTCTAGACCGTTGGGTTCCAAGCGCGTGGTACTGGGTTCGAGTCCCGGCCGGAACGAAAATCTTCCATGTATATATTTCTCTACTAATTTGAAGATTCTTTTTTTTTTTTCAATTTCTTTCTTTTGCAAATATGGATTATTTATGTACGGAAGAAAATTCTGAGTCAGTTTAATCATTCGACCATTAGATTTCAAAGATTTTAGATCAATAATTACTAAGGTGCATTTTTTGTTTTTATTATAATTAAGACACCGATCAACAGAGATCCGATAGTATATTGGCGAAACGTTGGGCTTCCATGAGTGTCGCCCTGGGTTCAAATCCCAGCCGGAAAGGAAATCTTAAATGCAAATATTTTTTTCTAATTTTATAATTCTTTTTTTTTTTATTTTTCCCTTTTGCGAAGTCAGTCAGTCAGTCTGACAGTCAATCAGTCAAGCACTCAGTCATTCAGTCTCAGTCAGTCAGTCCAGTCAGTCAGTCACTCAGTCAGTCAGTTAGTCCTTCAGCCAGTCAGTCAAGCAGTCAGTCATTTAGTCTCAGTCAGTCAGTCATTCAGTCAGTCAGTCAGTCAGGCAGTCAGTCAGTCAGTCAGTCGGTCAGTCCTGTGCAGTCAGTTAGTCACTAAAGCAGTCAGTCAGTCTCAGTCAGTCAGTCAGTCAGTCAGTCCAGTCCAGTCTCAGTCAGTCAGTCAGTCAGTCAGTCTCGGTCAGTCAGTCAGTCAGTCATTCAGTCAGTCAGTCAGTCAGGCAGTCAGTCAGTCGGTCAGCCTTATTCAGTCAGTCTGTCAGTCAGTCAGTCAGCCTTATTCAGTCAGTCTGTCAGTCATCCTTATTCAGTCAGTCTGTCAGTCAGTCAGTCGGTCAGTCCTGTCCAGTCAGTCAGTCAGTCTCAGTCAGTCAGTTAGTCAGTCAGTCAGTCAGTCAGTCAGTCAGTCCAGTCTCAGTCAGTCAGGCAGTTAGTCAGTCAGTCTCGGTCAGTCAGTGAGTCAGTCAGTCAGTTAGTCAGTCAGTCAGTCAGTCAGTCAGTCAGTCCAGTCTCAGTCAGTCAGGCAGTTAGTCAGTCAGTCTCGGTCAGTCAGTGAGTCAGTCAGTCAGTATCAGTCAGTCAGTGAGTCAGTCTGTCAGTCAGGCAGTATCAGTCAGGCAGTAAGACTCCGCTCGACAGAACTCCGATAGCCTAATGGCTAGACCGCTGGTCTTCCAAGCGAGTGGCCTGGGTTCGAGTCCCAGCCGGAGCGAATATCTTCAATGTATATATTTCTTTTCTAATTTGAAAATTCTTTTTTTTTTCAATTTCTTTCCTTTGCAATTATTGATTATTTATGTAGGGAAGAAAATTCTGAGTCAGTTTAATTTTTCGACACGAAGATTTCAAAGTGTTTAAATAAACAATTACCAAGGTGCATTTTTTGTTTTTATTATATTTAAAAGTCCCACCGACAGAGCTGCCATAGACTAATGGCTAGAGTGTTAGGCTTCCAAGCGAGTGGCCCTGGGTTCGAGTCCCAGCCTGAACGAAAATCTTCAATGTATACTTTTAGTTTCTAATTTGAAATTTCTTCTTCTTTTTTTTTTTTAATTTTTCTCTTTTGCGAATATTGATTATTTATGTAGGGAGAAAAATTCTGAGTCAGTTTAATTATTCGACCTGTAAATTTCAAAGTGTTTGAATCAATAATTACCAAGGTGCATTTTTTGTTTTTATTATATTTAAGACTTCCATCGACAGAGCTCCGATAGCCTAATGGCTAGACCGTTGGATTCCAAGCGCGTGGTACTGGGTTCGAGTCCCGGCCGGAACGAAAATCTTCCATGTATATATTTCTCTTCTAATTTGAAGATTCTTTTTTTTTTTTCAATTTCTTTCTTTTGCAAATTTGGATTATTTATGTACGGAAGAAAATTCTGAGTCAGTTTAATCATTCGACCTTTAGATTTCAAAGATTTTAGATCAATAATTACTAAGGTGCATTTTTTGTTTTTATTATAATTAAGGCACCGATCAACAGAGATCCGATAGTATATTGGCGAGAGCGTTGGGTTTCCATGAGTGTCGCCCTGGGTTCAAATCCCAGCCGGAAAGGAAATCTTAAATGCAAATATTTTTTTCTAATTTTATAATTCTTTTATTTTTATTTTTCCCTTTTGCGAAGTCAGTCAGTCAGTCTGACAGTCAATCAGTCAAGCACTCAGTCATTCAGTCTCAGTCAGTCAGTCCAGTCAGTCAGTCACTCAGTCAGTCAGTTAGTCCTTCAGCCAGTCAGTCAAGCAGTCAGTCATTTAGTCTCAGTCAGTCAGTCATTCAGTCAGTCAGTCAGTCAGGCAGTCAGTCAGTCAGTCAGTCGGTCAGTCCTGTGCAGTCAGTTAGTCACTAAAGCAGTCAGTCAGTCTCAGTCAGTCAGTCAGTCAGTCAGTCCAGTCCAGTCTCAGTCAGTCAGTCAGTCAGTCTCGGTCAGTCAGTCAGTCAGTCATTCAGTCAGTCAGTCAGTCAGGCAGTCAGTCAGTCGGTCAGCCTTATTCAGTCAGTCTGTCAGTCAGTCAGTCAGTCAGCCTTATTCAGTCAGTCTGTCAGTCATCCTTATTCAGTCAGTCTGTCAGTCAGTCAGTCGGTCAGTCCTGTCCAGTCAGTTAGTCAGTCAAGCAGTCAGTCAGGTAGTCAAGCAGTCAGTCAGTCAGTGTCAGTCAGTCATTTAGTCATTCAGTCAGTCAGTGAAATAGCCAGTCAGAGAGTCAAGCAGTCAGTCAGTCAGTCTCAGTCAGTCAGTTAGTCAGTCAGTCAGTCAGTCAGTCCAGTCTCAGTCAGTCAGGCAGTTAGTCAGTCAGTCTCGGTCAGTCAGTGAGTCAGTCAGTCAGTATCAGTCAGTCAGTGAGTCAGTCTGTCAGTCAGGCAGTAAGACTCCGCTCGACAGAACTCCGATAGCCTAATGGCTAGACCGCTGGTCTTCCAAGCGAGTGGCCTGGGTTCGAGTCCCAGCCGGAGCGAATATCTTCAATGTATATATTTCTTTTCTAATTTGAAAATTCTTTTTTTTTTCAATTTCTTTCCTTTGCAATTATTGATTATTTATGTAGGGAAGAAAATTCTGAGTCAGTTTAATTTTTCGACACGAAGATTTCAAAGTGTTTAAATAAACAATTACCAAGGTGCATTTTTTGTTTTTATTATATTTAAAACTCCCACCGACAGAGCTGCCATAGACTAATGGCTAGAGTGTTAGGCTTCCAAGCGAGTGGCCCTGGGATCGAGTCCCGGCCGGAACGAAAATCTTCCATATATATATTTCTCTTCTGATTTGAAGATTCTTTTTTTTCTCAATTTCTTTCTTTTGCAAATATGGATTATTTATGTACGGAAGAAAATTCTGAGTCAGTTTAATCATTCGACCTTTAGATTTCAAAGATTTTAGATCAATAATTACTAAGTTGCATTTTTTGTTTTTATTATAATTAAGACACCGATCAACAGAGATCCGATAGTATATTGGCGAGAGCGTTGGGCTTCCATGAGTGTCGCCCTGGGTTCAAATCCCAGCCGGAAAGGAAATCTTAAATGCAGATATTTTTTTCTAATTTTATAATTCTTTTTTTTTTATTTTTCCCTTTTGCGAAGTCAGTCAGTCAGTCTGACAGTCAATCAGTCAAGCACTCAGTCATTCAGTCTCAGTCAGTCAGTCCAGTCAGGCAGTCAGTCAGTCAGTCAGTCGGTCAGTCCTGTGCAGTCAGTTAGTCACTAAAGCAGTCAGTCAGTCTCAGTCAGTCAGTCAGTCAGTCAGTCCAGTCCAGTCTCAGTCAGTCCAGTCCAGTCTCAGTCAGTCAGTCAGTCAGTCTCGGTCAGTCAGTCAGTCAGTCATTCAGTCAGTCAGTCAGTCAGGCAGTCAGTCAGTCGGTCAGCCTTATTCAGTCAGTCTGTCAGTCATCCTTATTCAGTCAGTCTGTCAGTCAGTCAGTCGGTCAGTCCTGTCCAGTCAGTTAGTCAGTCAAGCAGTCAGTCAGGTAGTCAAGCAGTCAGTCAGTCAGTGTCAGTCAGTCATTTAGTCATTCAGTCAGTCAGTGAAATAGCCAGTCAGAGAGTCAAGCAGTCAGTCAGTCAGTCTCAGTCAGTCAGTTAGTCAGTCAGTCAGTCAGTCAGTCAGTCAGTCAGTTAGTCAGTCAGTCAGTCAGTCAGTCAGTCAGTCCAGTCTCAGTCAGTCAGGCAGTTAGTCAGTCAGTCTCGGTCAGTCAGTGAGTCAGTCAGTCAGTATCAGTCAGTCAGTGAGTCAGTCTGTCAGTCAGGCAGTAAGACTCCGCTCGACAGAACTCCGATAGCCTAATGGCTAGACCGCTGGTCTTCCAAGCGAGTGGCCTGGGTTCGAGTCCCAGCCGGAGCGAATATCTTCAATGTATATATTTCTTTTCTAATTTGAAAATTCTTTTTTTTTTCAATTTCTTTCCTTTGCAATTATTGATTATTTATGTAGGGAAGAAAATTCTGAGTCAGTTTAATTTTTCGACACGAAGATTTCAAAGTGTTTAAATAAACAATTACCAAGGTGCATTTTTTGTTTTTATTATATTTAAAACTCCCACCGACAGAGCTCCCATAGACTAATGGCTAGAGTGTTAGGCTTCCAAGCGAGTGGCCCTGGGTTCGAGTCCCAGCCTGAAAGAAAATCTTCAATGTATACTTTTAGTTTCTAATTTGAAATTTCTTCTTCTTTTTTTTTAATTTTTCTCTTTTGCGAATATTGATTATTTATGTAGGGAGAAAAATTCTGAGTCAGTTTAATTATTCGACCTGTAAATTTCAAAGTGTTTGAATCAATAATTACCAAGGTGCTTTTTTTGTTTTTATTATATTTAAGACTTCCATCGACAGAGCTCCGATAGCCTAATGGCTAGACCGTTGGGTTCCTAGCGCGTGGTACTGGGTTCGAGTCCCGGCCGGAAAGGAAATCTTAAATGCAAATATTTTTTTCTAATTTTATAATTCTTTTTTTTTTATTTTTCCTTTTTGCGAAGTCAGTCAGTCAGTCTGACAGTCAATCAGTCAAGCACTCAGTCATTCAGTCTCAGTCGGTCAGTCCAGTCAGTCAGTCACTCAGTCAGTCAGTTAGTCCTTCAGCCAGTCAGTCAAGCAGTCAGTCATTTAGTCTCAGTCAGTCAGTCATTCAGTCAGTCAGTCAGTCAGGCAGTCAGTCAGTCGGTCAGTCCTGTGCAGTCAGTTAGTCACTAAAGCAGTCAGTCAGTCTCAGTCAGTCACTCAGTCCAGTCCAGTCTCAGTCAGTCAGTCAGTCAGTCTCGGTCAGTCAGTCAGTCAGTCATTCAGTCAGTCAGTCAGTCAGGCAGTCAGTCAGTCGGTCAGCCTTATTCAGTCAGTCTGTCAGTCAGTCAGTCAGTCAGCCTTATTCAGTCAGTCTGTCAGTCATCCTTATTCAGTCAGTCTGTCAGTCAGTCAGTCGGTCAGTCCTGTCCAGTCAGTTAGTCAGTCAAGCAGTCAGTCAGGTAGTCAAGCAGTCAGTCAGTCAGTGTCAGTCAGTCATTTAGTCATTCAGTCAGTCAGTGAAATAGCCAGTCAGAGAGTCAAGCAGTCAGTCAGTCAGTCTCAGTCAGTCAGTTAGTCAGTCAGTCAGTCAGTCAGTCAGTCAGTCCAGTCTCAGTCAGTCAGGCAGTTAGTCAGTCAGTCTCGGTCAGTCAGTGAGTCAGTCAGTCAGTATCAGTCAGTCAGTGAGTCAGTCTGTCAGTCAGGCAGTAAGACTCCGCTCGACAGAACTCCGATAGCCTAATGGCTAGACCGCTGGTCTTCCAAGCGAGTGGCCTGGGTTCGAGTCCCAGCCGGAGCGAATATCTTCAATGTATATATTTCTTTTCTAATTTGAAAATTCTTTTTTTTTTCAATTTCTTTCCTTTGCAATTATTGATTATTTATGTAGGGAAGAAAATTCTGAGTCAGTTTAATTTTTCGACACGAAGATTTCAAAGTGTTTAAATAAACAATTACCAAGGTGCATTTTTTGTTTTTATTATATTTAAAACTCCCACCGACAGAGCTGCCATAGACTAATGGCTAGAGTGTTAGGCTTCCAAGCGAGTGGCCCTGGGTTCGAGTCCCAGCCTGAACGAAAATCTTCAATGTATACTTTTAGTTTCTAATTTGAAATTTCTTCTTCTTTTTTTTTTTAATTTTTCTCTTTTGCGAATATTGATTATTTATGTAGGGAGAAAAATTCTGAGTCAGTTTAATTATTCGACCTGTACATTTCAAAGTGTTTGAATCAATAATTACCAAGGTGCATTTTTTGTTTTTATTATATTTAAGACTTCCATCGACAGAGCTCCGATAGCCTAATGGCTAGACCGTTGGGTTCCAAACGCGTGGTACTGGGTTCGAGTCCCGGCCGGAACGAAAATCTTCCATGTATATATTTCTCTTCTAATTTGAAGATTCTTTTTTTTTTTCAATTTCTTTCTTTTGCAAATATGGATTATTTATGTACGGAAGAAAATTCTGAGTCAGTTTAATCATTCGACCTTTAGATTTCAAAGATTTTAGATCAATAATTACTAAGTTGCATTTTTTGTTTTTATTATAATTAAGACACCGATCAACAGAGATCCGATAGTATATTGGCGAGAGCGTTGGGCTTCTATGAGTGTCGCCCTGGGTTCAAATCCCAGCCGGAAAGGAAATCTTAAATGCAAATATTTTTTTCTAATTTTATAATTCTTTTTTTTTTATTTTTCCCTTTTGCGAAGTCAGTCAGTCAGTCTGACAGTCAATCAGTCAAGCACTCAGTCATTCAGTCTCAGTCAGTCAGTCCAGTCAGGCAGTCAGTCAGTCAGTCAGTCGGTCAGTCCTGTGCAGTCAGTTAGTCACTAAAGCAGTCAGTCAGTCTCAGTCAGTCAGTCAGTCAGTCAGTCCAGTCCAGTCTCAGTCAGTCAGTCAGTCTCGGTCAGTCAGTCAGTCAGTCATTCAGTCAGTCAGTCAGTCAGGCAGTCAGTCAGTCGGTCAGCCTTATTCAGTCAGTCTGTCAGTCAGTCAGTCAGTCAGCCTTATTCAGTCAGTCTGTCAGTCATCCTTATTCAGTCAGTCTGTCAGTCAGTCAGTCGGTCAGTCCTGTCCAGTCAGTTAGTCAGTCAAGCAGTCAGTCAGGTAGTCAAGCAGTCAGTCCGTGTCAGTCAGTCATTTAGTCATTCAGTCAGTCAGTGAAATAGATAGTCAGAGAGTCAAGCAGTCAGTCAGTCAGTTAGTCAGTCAGTCAGTCAGTCAGTCAGTCAGTCCAGTCTCAGTCAGTCAGGCAGTTAGTCAGTCAGTCTCGGTCAGTCAGTGAGTCAGTCAGTCAGTATCAGTCAGTCAGTGAGTCAGTCTGTCAGTCAGGCAGTAAGACTCCGCTCGACAGAACTCCGATAGCCTAATGGCTAGACCGCTGGTCTTCCAAGCGAGTGGCCTGGGTTCGAGTCCCAGCCGGAGCGAATATCTTCAATGTATATATTTCTTTTCTAATTTGAAAATTCTTTTTTTTTTCAATTTCTTTCCTTTGCAATTATTGATTATTTATGTAGGGAAGAAAATTCTGATTCCGCTTAATTTTTCGACACGAAGATTTCAAAGTGTTTAAATAAACAAATACCAAGGTGCATTTTTTGTTTTTATTATATTTTAAACTCCCACCGACAGAGCTCCCATAGACTAATGGCTAGAGTGTTAGGCTTCCAAGCGAGTGGCCCTGGGTTCGAGTCCCAGCCTGAAAGAAAATCTTCAATGTATACTTTTAGTTTCTAATTTGAAATTTCTTCTTCTTTTTTTTTAATTTTTCTCTTTTGCGAATATTGATTATTTATGTAGGGAGAAAAATTCTGAGTCAGTTTAATTATTCGACCTGTAAATTTCAAAGTGTTTGAATCAATAATTACCAAGGTGCATTTTTTGTTTTTATTATATTTAAGACTTCCATCGACAGAGCTCCGATAGCCTAATGTCTAGACCGTTGGGTTCCAAGCGCGTGGTACTGGGTTCGAGTCCCGGCCGGAACGAAAATCTTCCATGTATATATTTCTCTACTAGTTTGAAGATTCTTTTTTTTTTTCAATTTCTTTCTTTTGCAAATATGGATTATTTATGTACGGAAGAAAATTCTGAGTCAGTTTAATCATTCGACCTTTAGATTTCAAAGATTTTAGATCAATAATTACTAAGGTGCATTTTTTGTTTTTATTATAATTAAGACACCGATCAACAGAGATCCGATAGTATATTGGCGAGAGCGTTGGGCTTCCATGAGTGTCGCCCTGGGTTCAAATCCCAGCCGGAAAGGAAATCTTAAATGCAAATATTTTTTTATAATTCTTTTATTTTTATTTTTCCCTTTTGCGAAGTCAGTCAGTCAGTCTGACAGTCAATCAGTCAAGCACTCAGTCATTTAGTCTCAGTCAGTCAGTCCAGTCAGTCAGTCACTCAGTCAGTCAGTTAGTCCTTCAGCCAGTCAGTCAAGCAGTCAGTCATTTAGTCTCAGTCAGTCAGTCATTCAGTCAGTCAGTCAGTCAGTCATGCAGTCAGTCAGTCAGTCAGTCGGTCAGTCCTGTGCATTCAGTTAGTCACTAAAGCAGTCAGTCAGTCTCAGTCAGTCAGTCAGTCAGTCAGTCCAGTCCAGTCTCAGTCAGTCAGTCAGTCTCGGTCAGTCAGTCAGTCAGTCATTCAGTCAGTCAGTCAGTCAGGCAGTCAGTCAGTCGGTCAGCCTTATTCAGTCAGTCGGTCAGTCAGTCAGTCAGTCAGCCTTATTCAGTCAGTCTGTCAGTCATCCTTATTCAGTCAGTCTGTCAGTCAGTCAGTCGGTCAGTCCTGTCCAGTCAGTTAGTCAGTCAAGCAGTCAGTCAGGTAGTCAAGCAGTCAGTCAGTCAGTGTCAGTCAGTCATTTAGTCATTCAGTCAGTCAGTGAAATAGCCAGTGAGAGAGTCAAGCAGTCAGTCAGTCAGTCTCAGTCTGTCAGTTAGTCAGTCAGTCAGTCAGTCAGTCAGTCAATCCAGTCTCAGTCAGTCAGGCAGTTAGTCAGTCAGTCTCGGTCAGTCAGTGAGTCAGTCAGTCAGTATCAGTCAGTCAGTGAGTCAGTCTGTCAGTCAGGCAGTATCAGTCAGGCAGTAAGACTCCGCTCGACAGAACTCCGATAGCCTAATGGCTAGACCGCTGGTCTTCCAAGCGAGTGGCCTGGGTTCGAGTCCCAGCCGGAGCGAATATCTTCAATGTATATATTTCTTTTCTAATTTGAAAATTCTTTTTTTTTCAATTTCTTTCCTTTGCAATTATTGATTATTTATGTAGGGAAGAAAATTCTGAGTCAGTTTAATTTTTCGACACGAAGATTTCAAAGTGTTTAAATAAACAATTACCAAGGTGCATTTTTTGTTTTTATTATATTTAAAACTCCCACCGACTGAGCTCCCATAGACTAATGGCCAGAGTGTTAGGCTTCCAAGCGAGTGGCCCTGGGTTCGAGTCCCAGCCTGAACGAAAATCTTCAATGTATACTTTTAGTTTCTAATTTGAAATTTCTTCTTCTTTTTTTTTTTTAATTTTTCTCTTTTGCGAATATTGATTATTTATGTAGGGAGAAAAATTCTGAGTCAGTTTAATTATTCGACCTGTAAATTTCAAAGTGTTTGAATCAATAATTACCAAGGTGCATTTTTTGTTTTTATTATATTTAAGACTTCCATCGACAGAGCTCCGATAGCCTAATGGCTAGACCGTTGGGTTCCAAGCGCGTGGTACTGGGTTCGAGTCCCGGCCGGAACGAAAATCTTCCATGTATATATTTCTCTTCTAATTTGAAGATTTTTTTTTTTTCAATTTCTTTCTTTTGCAAATATGGATTATTTATGTACGGAAGAAAATTCTGAGTCAGTTTAATCATTCGACCTTTAGATTTCAAAGATTTTAGATCAATAATTACTAAGGTGCATTTTTTGTTTTTATTATAATTAAGACACCGATCAACAGAGTGATAGTATATTGGCGAGAGCGTTGGGCTTCCATGAGTGTCGCCCTGGGTTCAAATCCCAGCCGGAAAGGAAATCTTAAATGCAAATATTTTTTTCTAATTTTATAATTCTTTTATTTTTATTTTTCCCTTTTGCGAAGTCAGTCAGTCAGTCTGACAGTCAATCAGTCAAGCACTCAGTCATTCAGTCTCAGTCAGTCAGTCCAGTCAGTCAGTCACTCAGTCAGTCAGTTAGTCCTTCAGCCAGTCAGTCAAGCAGTCAGTCATTTAGTCTCAGTCAGTCAGTCATTCAGTCAGTCAGTCAGTCAGGCAGTCAGTCAGTCAGTCAGTAGGTCAGTCCTGTGCAGTCAGTTAGTCACTAAAGCAGTCAAGCAGTCTCAGTCAGTCAGTCAGTCCAGTCCAGTCTCAGTCAGTCAGTCAGTCAGTCTCGGTCAGTCAGTCAGTCAGTCAGTCATTCAGTCAGTCAGTCAGTCAGGCAGTCAGTCAGTCGGTCAGCTTTATTCAGTCAGTCTGTCTGTCAGTCAGTCAGTCAGCCTTATTCAGTCAGTCTGTCAGTCATCCTTATTCAGTCAGTCTGTCAGTCAGTCAGTCGGTCAGTCCTGTCCAGTCAGTTAGTCAGTCAAGCAGTCAGTCAGGTAGTCAAGCAGTCAGTCAGTCAGTGTCAGTCAGTCATTTAGTCATTCAGTCAGTCAGTGAAATAGCCAGTCAGAGAGTCAAGCAGTCAGTCAGTCAGTCTCAGTCAGTCAGTTAGTCAGTCAGTCAGTCAGTCAGTCAGTCAGTCCAGTCTCAGTCAGTCAGGCAGTTAGTCAGTCAGTCTCGGTCAGTCAGTGAGTCAGTCAGTCAGTATCAGTCAGTCAGTGAGTCAGTCTGTCAGTCAGGCAGTATCAGTCAGGCAGTAAGACTCCGCTCGACAGAACTCCGATAGCCTAATGGCTAGACCGCTGGTCTTCCAAGCGAGTGGCCTGGGTTCGAGTCCGAGCCGGTGCGAATATCTTCAATGTATATATTTCTTTTCTAATTTGAAAATTCTTTTTTTTTTTCAATTTCTTTCCTTTGCAATTATTGATTATTTATGTAGGGAAGAAAATTCTGAGTCAGTTTAATTTTTCGACACGAAGATTTCAAAGTGTTTAAATAAACAATTACCAAGGTGCATTTTTTGTTTTTATTATATTTAAAACTCCCACCGACAGAGCTCCCATAGACTAATGGCTAGAGTGTTAGGCTTCCAAGCGAGTGGCCATGGGTTCGAGTCCCAGCCTGAACGAAAATCTTCAATGTATACTTTTAGTTTCTAATTTGAAATTTCTTCTTCTTTTTTTTTTAATTTTTCTCTTTTGCGAATATTGATTATTTATGTAGGGAGAAAAATTCTGAGTCAGTTTAATTATTCGACCTGTAAATTTCAAAGTGTTTGAATCAATAATTACCAAGGTGCATTTTTTGTTTTTATTATATTTAAGACTTCCATCGACAGAGCTCCGATAGCCTAATGGCTAGACCGTTGGGTTCCTAGCGCGTGGTACTGGGTTCGAGTCCCGGCCGGAAAGGAAATCTTAAATGCAAATATTTTTTTCTAATTTTATAATTCTTTTTTTTTATTTTTCCCTTTTGCGAAGTCAGTCAGTCAGTCTGACAGTCAATCAGTCAAGCACTCAGTCATTCAGTCTCAGTCAGTCAGTCCAGTCAGTCAGTCACTCAGTCAGTCAGTTAGTCCTTCAGCCAGTCAGTCAAGCAGTCAGTCATTTAGTCTCAGTCAGTCAGTCATTCAGTCAGTCAGTCAGTCATGCAGTCAGTCAGTCAGTCAGTCGGTCAGTCCTGTGCAGTCAGTTAGTCACTAAAGCAGTCAGTCAGTCTCAGTCAGTCAGTCAGTCAGTCAGTCTCGGTCAGTCATCAGTCAGTCATTCAGTCAGTCAGTCAGTCAGGCAGTCAGTCAGTCGGTCAGCCTTATTCAGTCATTCTGTCAGTCAGTCAGTCAGTCAGCCTTATTCAGTCAGTCTGTCAGTCATCCTTATTCAGTCAGTCTGTCAGTCAGTCAGTCGGTCAGTCCTGTCCAGTCAGTCAGTCAGTCTCAGTCAGTCAGTGAAATAGTCAGTCAGTCAGTCAAGTCAGTCAGTCAGTCCAGTCTCAGTCAGTCAGGCAGTTAGTCAGTCAGTCTCGGTCAGTCAGTCAGTCAGTTAGTCAGTCAGTCAGTCAGTCAGTCAGTCAGTCCAGTCTCAGTCAGTCAGGCAGTTAGTCAGTCAGTCTCGGTCAGTCAGTGAGTCAGTCAGTCAGTATCAGTCAGTCAGTGAGTCAGTCTGTCAGTCAGGCAGTATCAGTCAGGCAGTAAGACTCCGCTCGACAGAACTCCGATAGCCTAATGGCTAGACCGCTGGTCTTCCAAGCGAGTGGCCTGGGTTCGAGTCCCAGCCGGAGCGAATATCTTCAATGTATATATTTCTTTTCTAATTTGAAAATTCTTTTTTTTTTTCAATTTCTTTCCTTTGCAATTATTGATTATTTATGTAGGGAAGAAAATTCTGAGTCAGTTTAATTTTTCGACACGAAGATTTCAAAGTGTTTAAATAAACAATTACCAAGGTGCATTTTTTGTTTTTATTATATTTAAAACTCCCACCGACAGAGCTGCCATAGACTAATGGCTAGAGTGTTAGGCTTCCAAGCGAGTGGCCCTGGGTTCGAGTCCCAGCCTGAACGAAAATCTTCAATGTATACTTTTAGTTTCTAATTTGAAATTTCTTCTTCTTTTTTTTTTTTAATTTTTCTCTTTTGCGAATATTGATTATTTATGTAGGGAGAAAAATTCTGAGTCAGTTTAATTATTCGACCTGTAAATTTCAAAGTGTTTGAATCAATAATTACCAAGGTGCATTTTTTGTTTTTATTATATTTAAGACTTCCATCGACAGAGCTCCGATAGCCTAATGGCTAGACCGTTGGGTTCCAAGCGCGTGGTACTGGGTTCGAGTCCCGGCCGGAACGAAAATCTTCCATGTATATATTTCTCTTCTAATTTGAAGATTCTTTTTTTTTTCAATTTCTTTCTTTTGCAAATATGGATTATTTATGTACGGAAGAAAATTCTGAGTCAGTTTAATCATTCGACCTTTTGATTTCAAAGATTTTAGATCAATAATTACTAAGTTGCATTTTTTGTTTTTATTATAATTAAGACACCGATCAACAGAGATCCGATAGTACATTGGCGAGAGCGTTGGGCTTCCATTGAGTGTTCGCCCTGGGTTCAAATCCCAGCCGGAAAGGAAATCTTAAATGCAAATATTTTTTTCTAATTTTATAATTCTTTTATTTTTATTTTTCCCTTTTGCGAAGTCAGTCAGTCAGTCTGACAGTCAATCAGTCAAGCACTCAGTCATTCAGTCTCAGTCAGTCAGTCCAGTCAGTCAGTCACTCAGTCAGTCAGTTAGTCCTTCAGCCAGTCAGTCAAGCAGTCAGTCATTTAGTCTCAGTCAGTCAGTCATTCAGTCAGTCAGTCAGTCAGGCAGTCAGTCAGTCAGTCAGTAGGTCAGTCCTGTGCAGTCAGTTAGTCACTAAAG